>NC_141069.1:18749779-19024779 GCF_041138505.1 Cibotium barometz
AAATTTGTACAAAGAGCCTTTTGATGTGCACCTAAGGAAGAGAAGGAACAAATGGGAGGCACGGAAAGAAGGGCACAAATGACATTTGTGTACCCTTTGCATTGCACAGGAGGAGCTGCATTGAACCAAACAAAGCAAGTCCAGCCTCGAGTTTTTGAGATTTTGTCCCCAACACACCACACATCTTCTCAAGAGAAGAAAGAGGCCTGTTGTGCTTAGATCATTTTCTCATAAGGCGATTGTCTACTCTCTCTCTCTCTCTCTCTCCTTTTCATACACACATGCCTGTCACTTGTATCAGAAGCTATGCAAGTCCCTTCTGTCAGAAGCTATGCATGATGTAATTCTCTCTCTCTCGTTTGTCTCCATGTGGCCTACCTTTCTTTTAAGGATTTTATTTCACCACATGCTCCCACGTGGATAAAAATAAGGTTTTCTTTTAATATAAAAAAATGATTTTGGTCATTATATCGACCTAATTACCCACATGTGTTGACGTTCCACAAAGATATCTTACATAATCTCTCTCTCTCTCTCTCTCTCTCTCTCTCTCTCTCTCTCTCTCTCTCTCTCTCTCACACACACACACACACACACATGCATGCGCGCGCGCATGCACGCACGCACGCACATTGTAAAAGAGACTACCAAAATGATTGCAAAACATAGTAGAAAATATTGTTGTAAGAAAAGTCATGTTAAAAATCTATTCAATTTTTTCTCAGCCACGTACATTTCTGCACCATTAAAAATTGATTATCTATACTACTAAAAGTTCAATTGTAATGAGTATGGTATCCAAGAGTTTGCATTGCATATATAAAGTACACACACAACAACACATAAAGAGCACATGCAAGGAAAACAAGGCATGCACACATTCACACCATCAATGCTTATCAAGCACTCATGCTAATTTTGTGAGTACATGACATTTGTCATGTCCTCATGCTAATTTTGTGAGTACATGACATTTGTCATATGCATGGATCAAAGTAGTGGCAAGCACAAACAACCCATGTGTTATAGATTTGTTATGAATTGAGTTTCTCTTGTTAACTGCTCTTATACTACCGCATGCTTTCAAGATGTAGCTAAAGGTTCAAGAACAACAACTTCTTCGACTAACCCCCATGCTAAAATCTCATTGAGAATTTTTTCACCTTCCTATGCTATTTTAACATGCTAATGAAGGTGATTGTGTTTGGAGAGAGGCCCACACATTGCATCCATTCATAAGAAAATAGTGCTTTCTCACCTTACTCATTGAGAAGATCTTGTAATTAGTTCACTCCATGAGACTACATCTCAAACATTATGTGCACTCACAGTACTTTTGCAAGTGTACCAGACTTAGCATACATGTCTATCAAAGAAATTCCTAAGCACTTTACCATATCCAACAACCCCCATTTAACAATCTCATCATAAATTGTTTCGCCCTTAGCGATGGCTCCTACAATGTTCCAAGTTTTTAATATGCATATAAAGCTGTTTTTTATTTGGAGAAAAGCCCTCAATATGTTGCATATATTCAAAACACTTGAATTTTTACCCCCATTTAACAATCTCATCATAAATTGTTTCGCCCTTAGCGATGGCTCCTACAATGCTCCAAGTTTTTAATATGCATATAAAGTTGTTTTTGGTTGGAGAAAAGCCCTCAATATGTTGCATATATTCAAAACACTTGAATTTTTACCCTTGGTGAGTAGATTTTGTAATTGCTGTACTGCAAAAGACTATAGCCTCGCCCCCAAGGTGCTAGCCTATGGATAAGACTTTGGACTTTCTACTAGAGGTCTAGGGTTCAAATCCTCTTAGGGACATGTTATATTAAGGGTGTGTTCATGTGTAGGTGGTGAGGAAAAAGTGTATGTATAAAATTGTCAATCTGAGACTCCATCTCCTCTCTCCGCCAGCAGCAATGACCTGAGTTATGTCTAAGAGGGGGTGTTGAGTTTCTGAGAGGGGATGTTGAGATATGGTATGTGCAGCCCCAACTCGAGCTCTCTCTAACAATTTTCCTCTCGCCTCTCTTAGCACTCTAGACATGGCTTTCAACATTCTTGGACTTGTCACTTCTTCTCTGACATTTTTATTAACTTGTTCGCCACCTATGGGCCTTGCGCTTAGCCCCTATTTTTTTGTGTAGGGGGCCTTGGCAACTCCCAACAGGGAAAACATATTCAACACCCCATTAGGGTTATGGGTAGGTTTATGGGGGCTGACCCCCCTTTTTGTGGCCAACTTTGGTATGGGTTGGGGGGATATATAGCCCCCCGCATGTCCTTGACACACATCATAGCCTCACACATATCTCTCTTCATAGCGGCCCTCCTTGGGTCCTTTCGATAGTCCTTTTTGTTGAAATTTGAGCATAATGATGAGCTATGGTGGATCATACACTAGAATCAACATGATTAACAAAGTGATTAAGAAATGATTAAGATGTAATTAGTGAATAATTAGCAGATAGATTAATGTAAGCATGGATACTCAAAAACCAGCAACTTCTCATTAGGGCTATGCCTCAATTTATAGAGTTTACATCAAGCATCAAATCCCATTGATTTCTCCATGATTTACTCCCTGAATATCTCCACCTTTTGCCTGATTCTCTCCACCTCTTCTCTTTTCCCTGAATATCTCCACACTCCTAAATTCCCTCATGCTACCCATTATTCTCTCCCAGTAGATTCTTCTAACCTTTTCACAGGTTCTTTCACAATTACATCTCCTCTTTTACAGCCTCTATCCAAGAGCTTGTTCCCACACACACCCTATTCACTTGTATATTTCAACACCTCCCCTCAAGTGAATACTCCTAGTACACCTAGACCCTATACCAAGTTTGCCACCCTTTACTTGGTAGTCCGCGACCAGTGTCTACTCCTCCCCTCAAGTTATCTCAGCACACCTGGACCCTGTATCAAGTTTCTCTCTTACTTGACAGTCCGCGACCAGTGCCTCAAGTCCCTAAACTCCATAGTCCTTGACACTCTCTCTCTCTATGTGTCCAAGGCTACTATAAGTGCCCGCAACCTTGACGAAAGTGCTCACACATACATCTACCACGTGGCCTACATCATCGGTGGCTCAGAGGTGGTTTTACTTTATTGGGGCAGGTTACATTGGGTTGTGGGCTCTCTCTCTCTCTCTCTCTCAGAGATTTTCACATGGCTCCTCACTCTTTGGAGCCTCACATCTTCTCTTTTCTTCAGTCTTCTTCTCGTGGCAGCATCTCTCCACGCGTCCGTCTCTTCTTTCAGTCTTCTTGGGGCAGCTTCTCTTCTTGTGGCAGCTTCTCTTCTCGTGTCCATGTCTTCCTTCAGATCTTCTTCTCGGTGTGGATCCTCTTCTTGGGAAGAGATATTCTTCTTCTTTCATGGCTGGGGCCATGAGCTCGTCCGTCAGGTCATTTTGCTCCATGTGAGCAACATGTTTCAATGTTTTGCTGACAGTTCCTTTGGGTTTTTGATGTTTATATTTTGTCATTATGCAATGCAAACCCAAATTTATGCAGGAGGTCTTACCTCTTGCCTTAATCTGGACAAGGGTAGTGTCTGTTCCCATTTTTACACTGATAAAATGTGCCCAATACATAATGCGTATAACATTCATTCTCATGCACATTCCAAATGCAACTCTGGCTGTGAATAACCTTGAATTTGATTGAGATTTACAGGCATTAACCAAGGGTTAAATGAAAAATGATGATTTTCACAATTTTATCAGCATAATTTTACCAGAAATTATACTAAATTAAGGGTAACCAATTTGTACGGGATGGTTGGAGTATCAAACCAACTCCGATTTGCAATCTGAAGCTTTAGGGATCTGTATCAGATACCTAATGGTTAATTTGAACCCTCAATTGTACCAAAGTACAGTGATTAGCACTGATTAATCACTGATTAGTAAATTAATGCTCTGTTTTGTGTGCAGAAAACAGAGTATGCGGGGAGTCCAGATCTGGTGCCTTCCACTTCCAATGAGCTCAAATGCTTTCAAAGGCATCAATAGTAATGAGTCTAGTAGAGGATTAAGCCAAGAAACACAAGATTTGACCAAATAATGAAAGCTTAATCTCTGTTTTACCAAAGTCACCTGCAGATTTGATGAAGAGCTTGGATCTCTCTGTAGACTTGATGAAATTGATTTCTGTCTTCACCAGCTTGTAGAGCATGCTTGATTACCCCTTGGGCTAAGAGGAATTAGAGACCTTTGATCTGTGGAAGTAGAAATCACCAAAACATCTCAGAAAAACGTAGCCTGTAAATCGAGCTCCCGCCGGCGTTCTGCGCTGAATTAGCCCACAAGATTTGAGATGTGTGTAGCCCTATGAGTCTACTATGAGTACCTAAGAGGGCTTAGCCTAATGTTATGTGTGCAAGGAGAATGGAGTCCTCCACTGGCTGGGGGTAAAGGGGAGAAGTGAAAGCTTACTAAAAATTTGATTTTTTGCTGACTATTTTACTAATCCTAATTAATTCACTAATGGGCTCATAAATCTGGTTGATTCTAGGCATGGCTCTGATACCATGTTGAAATTTGAGCATAATGATGAGCTATGGTGGATCATACACTAGAATCAACATGATTAACAAAGTGATTAAGAAATGATTAAGATGTAATTAGTAAATAATTAGCAGATAGATTAATGTAGGCATGGATACTCAAAAACCAGCAACTTCTCATTAGGGCTATGCCTCAATTTATAGAGTTTACATCAAGCATCAAATCCCATTGATTTCTCCATGATTTACTCCCTGAATATCTCCACCTTTTGCCTGATTCTCTCCACCTCTTCTCTTTTCCCTGAATATCTCCTAGAATATCTCCACACTCCTAAATTCCCTCATGCTACCCATTATTCTCTCCCAGTAGATTCTTCTAACCTTTTCACAGGTTCTTTCACAATTACATCTCCTCTTTTACAGCCTCTATCCAAGAGCTTGTTCCCACACACACCCTATTCACTTGTATATTTCAACACTTTTGTGCACGTGCACCCCACTGGTTTCATTTCTTCATCTAGTTCTATCATTCGATTCCATTGGTGCTCCCAATTCTTGCATCCCTCTTCCTGATTCCATCAACTAGTTTCGTCAAACAACTTTCGGCCTCCAACATTGTCATCATCTATCATTGTCTCACATCAGGTGACATTTTTCTATTTAGAATAGTCTTGCATTCTCTCTCTCCTATCAGAGCTTTGTCATTAGCCTCACTATTGTTCCTTGTTAGAGCATTGTACTCTCATTGTATTACTTTTCATTATTGATCGTAAACTCATATTTAGGGCTCATGCCCACCTATATGACATTGTGTATCTCATTCATGTCTTTTCATATTCCATTATGCATATGCCTGTTCTTTTCTCTTTTTGTTTATCTCAAAGGACCACGCTTTAGTGTGCTCTTCAGTTACTTCAATAGCCCATGGTACAAGTTGGCAAGTCCCAATGTACATAAGTTGGCAAAGGTACGGATCAAAAAAATTGAGCATATGTTGGATGATAATATGTAGTGCCTTCCATTTTATGTGGTACACATGCAATATGGGTTGCAAGCATTGCTAAGGAGGCCATGGAATATGAAAATCATCATGGTGGGGTTGTTGGCGTGTCCCCATATGGGTTGATAGGATCAAAAGTTGGCTAGCCTAGAAGTTTGCAATGAAAATCCCATTATTAGAGTTGTCCACCACAAAAGGAGCTTATAGGATCTTGATGGAAGTTTATTGGATTCATGATCACTAAATGAGAGGCGGGAATTGGATAAAAGCATGTCGGAGTGGTGGGGGCAGACACACATATCGACAATTTTAGAGTGGAAAATACAGTACATCATATAGCTTTGTTACCGAAGTCAATTTCGGTGCTTATTGCACTAAGGCTGCATGTGCCAAAAAGCCATGGAAGGCACTATAATAAGCATTGATATGGGTTAGCACCAATGTTACCAATGCTTGTAAACTTTCTTTTTTATATATGTCGGTATTACCAGCTCTGTAACTCTTATTGTTTCTAGGGGTATGGCCCCCCAAACCAACATGGATGTTTCCACAATGGTGAGGGAAGCTATACCCCCAAAAAATTTATAGAAAATGAAAACAAATTGTAAAAAATTATGGAAAAAAGGAATATAAACTGTTTTATTATACACATTTACATGTTACATCCAAAATGTGGCATACAAGTCACCTAAATAAGTGAAAAACAAGTTATGATATGAGATGATGGATGGAAAAAAAGGTAATAGTCGTTAAAAAATAGTCACAAAGAATAACTTACAAATGTGGATGCGAATGTAGCTTGTCCAACGCCACCCAAATGGGACATGGTAATCGCCTCAATTTGGGTTTTGTGTGCCTCTCGCCTACTGCTCTCATGACATTTGGGATGGGTTTGACGTTGCTGCACATACCTATAAAGTAATAATGCATGCAACCCAATACAACAATTACTTTTGGTTACTTAAGGAACCAATCATAATCGTGTTGGCTAGTCCAATCAGGCTTGCCTCTACCTGGTGACACATTCATTCAATTTTGAACGTCTGGACTTGAGCATTTTATTCATGCCAGCTTTCATCCAGTTCAGTTGTTAAATCATCATCCTTACAATCTCGCACAATTTATATATATATATATATATATATATATATATATATATATAAATCTGTGCATACATCAATATAGTGGTGTCGAGTTAGGACACTTACTTGTAGGAAAGTACACCATCATCAACGAGTGCATTCTGGTCAGTACTCGTCGACCACGGTCATTTGATAAATACATCGCCAGCCTCATCAAGATCATACCATATATGCCTGCGTCAAAAGCAGACACTATTGATTTAGTGCAAACTAAAATGAAATCGTTATATATAAGTCCAAAATAAAGTAAGGCATGCATACCTCTCTCTATCTTGCCTCCTGCTGCATCGTGGCTGACGCCAGCTCGAAGTGCTCGTCTCTGACACCGGCTCGAAAAATAAAAACTGCATCGTGGCATGACAGGAGTCTCTGGTTTACTGCGTCGTGGCATGGCAGGAGTCTCTGGTTCGACCTAGCACTAATGCCGCCATCCGGTGTCATGAGCGACATGGGTTGCGTATTAGTGCCGGCACCCATTGTCATGAATGGTGTGGCCACCATTGTGGATGGGACCCAGGCCTTAAATTTGATGCCCGTTTGGGCGTCCAAGGCCATTTGAAGCGTCATATAAAGCCTCAAAATGAGCAGCCAGGCTTCACGAGGAAGCCCAATTATATGTATAAGGCTTCAAAGGACACCCATATAAATGACGTAGGCTTCACAGGGTTATGGGTATATATATATGTGTGTGTGTGTGTGTGTGTGTGGTCACAAAAAACAAGTGCAGAGATAAGCCTGGTTGCCAAGGCTTGGGCGCTGGACCTTCTAAAGCTTTAAAAGGACTTATATTAAAAAAATGCAGCTTTAAAAGAGCGAATAAATTTAAACGTTGCTGGGAGCTTTGCGCGCACCGTGAGGAGCGTGCTGCGCTCACCGCTGGAGCCTAGGAGTAAAATCGTCTTTGCTGGCGTCTTTGCCGAGTGGAAGGGAGGCTCTCAATTTAGCACTGCTCTGGTCGTGTGGAGGTGGTGACTGGCTGCTCATGGCTTTTTTTTAAAGGCGCTGGCAGCCGCCCCTGGGTATCCTCTCTCAAATCAGCGCAGCAACATCAATCTGTGAGCTACAGGCACGGTGACTGCAACCAAGCCTTTTGCCCAGAAAGAGACGGCACCAGAAGCAGCACGCACGAGTTTGGGGGATTCTCTCGTGGATGGAGCGAGTTTGGGGGATTCTCTCGTGGATGGAGCTGTTTATATACATATATCGAGGGATTCTAGGTACTTCTAGACTAGTTGTTTGGTCTGAAAAGCTGCACACACTTTGATATTTGAGCACAAGCGCGATAGTACAGTAGAGAAGATACATTTGTGGTAATGTGGGAAGCCCAAGTTTTAAGGCAGAGAGTCATTTGAAGCCCAAGATTTTGACACAAGGTGTCACCAGTACATCTGGGCGTCAAATTAAGGCCGGATGGGACCGCTTGCTCAAAAGGTGGATATACGTTGCATGTGGGGTCCTAATGCAGGGCATGATGGGACGGACTGTCCAATCACATGCGGTCCCACAACAACAATCCTTGGTGCCAATGAAGCCACCTCAAAAACAACTGCTAGCCGCACTGATTGAGGTGTGGAATGCAGGGTAACATTGAAACCTCGCCTGGCTATTTCCGCAAAGCAGCTCATTTGTCGGCGTGTGGGTATGGGTCATTGGGTGGCATAGGTGTATGCGAGGGTGTCGCCGAGAGCGACGGGGCTAGCTGACGATTCACTCGTTTCCCACAATATCTAAACAAAACCATACATTACTATGCCTACATACTTACATTGGAGTTCATTTTGATCACACAAAAGAAAACGAGAGAAATAGAGAGCGTGTAGTCCGATGGAAGTTCCCTCAACGGATGTCGGCAACTCTTCTTTGCAAAAACCACGACAACAGGTAAGCTCACTACTCCAACTTTCCTACATTGCACAAAGAATCAAAGAAAATACCAAGACATAATTGATTAGAGTTTAAGGGGTGCATAGCTTTACAATAGGCACCTTCTTTGCCCTCTTGTACTCCCACACAATGCACAATATGAATACCTATCCTTAGAAATTAAAAAATGGAGAAATAAGAGAGTGGAAGAAAGGGTGAACAAGGAGAATACCTATGTTTGCTGTGTTTGGGCGATGCTCTCCTTACTCTCCACGCACTCTCACAAAGCTCCTTCATGCTCTCTTCAACTCTCTTTTAGAGTTTCTTGCTGTACGTAATGGTATTTTTGAACTATTGTGGGTATAAAACCTGCCACGGGTTTTTAAAAAAAACTTTTGCAGCATTGATAATAATGGCGCCACTCTTTTCTGCTAGTAATCCCTGCGCTAAAACTATATAAAAAAAAAATCAGAAAGCACACCAATGGGCAAAGTGATAGGATGAAGTCATTGTCAAAGGTTTGGAAGTAGGAATCCTAGCTCCATATTTTTCAAATCTCTATGTTATATATACGTATGTGTGTGTGTGTCTCTCTCTCTATGTTATATATATGTATGTATGTGTATCTCTCTCTCTGTATATGTTACATACATGTACATACACACATCTCTCTCTCTCCCTCTCTCTCTCTCCCTCTCTCCCTCCAACTAACTTGCCCGGAAAGGGACGAAAAAGATCATTCATCAGGCTCATAAATGTTGCAGGGGCATTGGTTAACCCGAATGGTATGACCATGTACTCATAATGACCATATTTTGTGCAAAAAGCTGTCTTATATTCATCACCTTTGCGAATGCCAATCTGATGATATCCAGACTTAAGATCAATTTTGGAGAAGACCTTTGCATGGAGCAATTGATCAAACAATTCATCAATGCACGGAAGAGGATACTTATTCTTGATAGTCAACTTATTAAGAGCTCGATAGTCAATGCAAAGGCGCATAGACTTATCCTTCTTTTTCACCAAAAGTACTGGAGCTCCAAAAGGGCTTCTGCTTGGTCAAATATGTCGTTTCTCCAAAAGTTCAGTAAGTTGTCACTGTATCTCCTGAGATTCTATATAAAAGAAACTCAATATGCAGCACGAGTAGGTGGAGCACGGCCAGGAAGGAGATCAATAGCATGGTTGAGTGGTCGCCGAGGTGGGAGAACCGCAGGAAGCTCCTGAGGAAAAAGATCTAAGTATGGAACAAAGAAAGGTTTCTTAAGGTACATCACCTTTGTATCCATGTCCTTGGGAGGATCATTGGTTGAATAGATCATTAAAAGTGTTCATGAACAACCACTCTTGTGGACCCACCGCGTTTCGCTTGAAGAGCTGAAAGGGTTGGTGTAGAAGGCTGGTCTCTGATGCCTTCCAGTGACATCCGCATATCATTTTGAGCAAATTGTATGGAATGGTTCTAGAAACTGATCAGGGGATCATATTGATACAACCATTCTTGACCAAGAATCATATCATAATGTGCCAAAGACATGACTTGGAAATCCAATTTGTCGGATATAGTGCTGAATTCGAAAGGAGAGGTGTTTGGCAACAGTGCTACATAAGGATGTGGAACCATTGGCAAGGTTTACTTCATAAATAACACCCACTTTGAGAAGTCTCAATCTTCAATCTCTGGGTGAAGGTTATTCCCACAAAGTTATGATAACACCCACTATTGATGAGCACATGAATAGGGTTATTGGAAATAGAACCTTGAAGAAACAAAACCTGAGTAGACTGTTGGGGCAACGATGAAGAGGCAAGTTGAGCTGTGGTAGTAGTGGTGATCACCGAAGCATGTGCAATAGCATGGTGATTAACCGTAGGCTTTCCTTTGTCAGAGCAGCTCGGGGTTTCTCCTTAGAAGTGGAGGGTTTAGCATTAGAATTCTGTCGATGGGTTGGTCTTTTGGGACACTTAAAACCAACGATAAGGTCCATTGTGTGCAATCCTCTCTTTTGTTGGTCCTGTCCAGAAGGGAGAGTGGAAGGACGAGGATTATGAGATTGGTCATGTCCTCGGTCCTGTCCATGATCCGAATCGCATGGTTGGAAGGACTGAGGACGTTGGGACTGAAAAGAGGACGATCCTTCCGATCGGCGAGGGTGTTGAGAATTATTCCATTAGGGATTAGGCCAGGAGGTAGAAGTGCCAAAAGATTATCTTCGACTATCTCAGTTCATACAAGACCCATTGGCTTTCTAAAAGGGATTAGCTCAATCACAAGAGGCCGAATTTTGAGAATTAATGTCTGCAACGCGCTCGGCGTAACGTATAGCACATCGGCAATATCGATAGGACTATATTTATGAACATCGACACACAGTGTGGGGTTAAGACCTTCGACGACGAAGGCATGGAGATCGTCCACTGGGGACAAGGAGTCAATATCCAGTATCAAGTTGGTGAACTGGGATATATAAGAGGCCACGTAACCATTTTAGTCCAAATGACATAAGCGACTAAAGACTTGGAAATCCGCATTGGTAGGTATGAACTGCTTATGGAGGACCTGCTCGAATTTTTCCCACGTTGTAACCAATTTTTTGGCATGCTGTCTTCGTTGCCACCACAATAAAGCAATGTCTTTGAGGAGGGATACAACAAAAATCACCTTTTTGGAATCAGAAAGGGTCATGGTTTCAAAGTATTACCGCATTTTATAGAACACTTGGTCTAAGATGCGCTTATTGCATTGACCACCATAAGATTCAAGGGGTTTAATTTCCAATTTCATTGTTTTACTGGCTTATAAAAGATGATACAGAGTTTTAAGGTCGTCACCTTCTACCTCGGAAGGAATGACATCCTCATATGTTGGTACTATTGTTGCTGAAACATCTACTATTGTATTGAACTCGTGTGGGAGTGGCGATCCGTGTGGAGCTACTGGATCTGTGAAGCCAAGGATGCCATGGACTCCTAGAGTTGCTGTGGAACTGCTGCTAAAAATACTGCGAAGCTTGTTACCATTTTGGAGGAGCCGCTATGTCAACAGTTTTCGCCATTAGAGAAGATGTTGATGTAGAGGCTACAGGGTGACGGGGCTCTTGGGGTTTTTACTGCTGATGATGCTGCTAGGCTCTGGTAAGAACCATCAATTGGAGGGCGCGGCGTCTGTAAATCGTGTGAGAGGAGAGCCTACATGCTGGTGAAGTGGCTATGGACCATTCAGTATAATGAATGCGATCCTCTAGGCTCGGGCTCACACAAGAGTCTACTACTAGAGAAGAAGGTACAGGGGTAGGGGAAGCTGCTAGTGTCAAAGGTGTATAATCTGGTGTAGAAGGGTGCACCGTGAACGAAGATGGATAAACGTTCTCAAAATAGGTGCAATATTCATGAAAAATGATGCTGCACTCGGGAAGGATAGCGCCCAGATAAGGATAATGCCTGAGCATAAAAAAGTAATGATCCAGATCTGGAACAGGGGTAGAGACTGGTGGAGAACCACGAGTAGGAGAGGGCACTATGGATTGTGAGGGTGTATCCTATAAATAACTGAATTCATAGGTTTCCTGTACCATAATCCGTCGAAGAAGAGGTAATATGTGTCCACGTGATCTGGGAGGTTCTCTTAAACTTGTAAAAAGTGATATTGGCCCCCTGATGGGTGGAGAGCACGCAAAAGAATAAAGTGACAGGTTTTTGATATTCTAATGCTCCACATTATGTGAGATTTTAATGTCCAAGAAAATGGAAAAATCACACCTGAAGAAGATTGCCAAAAATAACATTGTTACAGTAGGAGAAACACCAAGGAGATGGGGGCCAGCAATCAAACAAAAATTTGCAACTGCAAGCGGCTAGTCCAAGTGATGGTAGTGGACAACATGAAGCGAATGATGAAGGAGGCTGAGGTGTGCAGAATCTGTGGAGAAGCGAGGCGTGTGCAGGCTGGCACACTAAACCGTGTGCAGGGTGGCTGAAAACTGCACGAATACGAGAAGTTGGAGCCTTTTCGTGAGGGTTTTTTATTATTATTATGTTTTTTTTATTTGTATATGTGGCAACTTAGAGCCTTAGGGTCATAACCTTTGGGAGTGGGTACGACATGTGTTTGCTTTTTTTAAAACAAAAAATCACTAAGCCGACGTGCACTTCTCAAATGAGCAGCCGATTGGAGGAAAATCCACGAAGAAGGGATGCGCCGATTCGATGGAGGGGTGCTTGTCCACCATGAAAGGGTGCTAGCTGAAAGGCAAGCCTTTGTATTGAGGGGTTACATGCTATCTTGCCTTTGTTCAAGAGCTTCCATTCAACACTTTAGGGTTAGGGTTCGGATTTGGACATGTCACAGGGCAGAAAAAGTTTGCTTGATACCACTGTAAAGCTTTTATAGCTTTATTAACATGATTAACAATAAACATAAGACAAATGTTGCAAGAAAAGACTGAGTGATTGCATTGAGGCGGGGGCCTTTCTTAAATAGAGGCCAAAAAGGTACAACTGAAGAGGCAAATCCCTATGAAGGGGTGTGGCTCTTGAATCAATGGTTATGTGTTTAGGACTTAGGGGTGTGTCTTTAATGAATAGGCATGTCCTTTGATAGTGACCCATGTGCAAGGGTGTGACCCTTCATAGGTGTCTTTACAGTTAATGAAGGATTAAGGAGTAATTAGGGAGAGATTAAGAGAGTTAGTCACGATCATGAAAGTGGTCTCGTTGCTCATTTCGGGCAAGAACAAAGTGAAAGACATGAATTTGCATTTGGCTCTCATGGAAATGTCAAGGAATGAGCAAAGGCACTTTCAAGTGCGCACATTGTTAATGTGGACCATGCATGACTACCCCGGTCTTGGTGAGATATATGGTTACCAAACTAGTGGTAAGCATGCATGTTCAACATGCGGCCCATCCATAACCTGCAGAAGTTTGAGCGCATTGCACACAAAGTCGTTTACGAAGGTCTTTCAAAATACCTTGGATTGGACCATGATCGCAGGGCAAATGAGTAGATCTTATTTCCACCTCGTCGAATGTTAGCACGAGATTGGTACAATGCATGGAACATGAATGGATGTTGTCCCCTTGATGGAATGAAGCATTTGTGCATATTTCAAGACTTGCCATATTGGAGACATCTTTTGATAAACCACCTTCAAGATCCAATGCACATTTTCAAAACTGTAGCCGAGGCCATTTGGGATCACATGCAAGGGGAAAAGGATTCCGAGAAAGCTAGAGTGGATTTGCAAGTTATCAGTTGTATGCCAAAATTGTGGATTATGGACAAGGAAGAATACCTGGAGCACCATGGATTCTCACGAGGACTAAAAAGGCACATGTAAATCAGTCATATAGGAATTTAGGACTCCAAAAGGCACTATGCAAGCACAATTTGAAAAGGGCATTCACTACAGAGGGAAAATTGTGGGTTTGAAGAGCCATGATTGGCACAAAATGTTCTAGGTTACAATCATCATTCGTATATTAAATCGACTATTGAATATGACAAATGTCGCAGTTTATGTTGACAAGTTCTCTAAGGAGATGCCTCAATGACGATATTCATCATTGTGTGTATTTACTTGGGAGTTTTGTGAGGTATGTGTATTTTGACCATGCATATATTAATGGGCTTACGAAATTAAAGATGGGACTCATAGTTGTATATGTTGCATATGGATATCAAGTAAGGAAATCGACATTTGTTCCATCAAAAAATTTCACTGGGATGTGGTGGAGATAGTTTTCTTGATTGAGAAATACTTTCCCACCACTAGCATCATCAACACACAGGTGCACCTTCTTGTACATCTAGTTGATGAGGTTGAGATTGTAGGCACATTGCACACACGATGGATAGTTTACCTCGAGCAATTCATGAAGACCCTCAAAGGATTTGTGCACCAAAAAGCACATCCACAAGGTAGAGGCCTCAAAGGATTTGTGTGCCAAAAAACACATCCACAAGGTAGCATGGCTGAAGGGTGGCTTGTTCAGGAGTCATGTGTGTATGTTACTAAATTTTTGAGCCGATTGGATGAAGACATGCCTCTTCTATTCTCAAACAAAGATAATGAGTGCCTTACAGGAGAAGTGACACAAGGAATGGGTGTCCAAAAGAAAATGAACAAGGAGCTAAGAAAAAACAACAACAAATATTCTTACTTCAATTGTGATGACATGCGCCCTTGGCTTGAACGTTATGAATAGGAAAAAAATGAGCATGTTCGAGAGCAAGCCGCATGGTGGATAAACAATCAAGGTAGGGCTTATCCTCGTGAATTGGGTTATCTTCCAAAAGACATGGATCGAGAGTGGGTAGCGGATGATGCCATTGCAAGAGGAGTAGACATCACAGAGGAAGAGCAAGGGTTTCTAAAAGAGGTTACGATTGGCATGTAAGTAACCAACCTTTGAATATGAATTGTTGCAAAAAACAATTTCATTTATATATCTATATTTTTTAGTACAAGAAGTATAGTGCATTATGGTCACATGGAAGATATTTTCGCATTGAAATCATTGACAATAACTGTGTCACATGCGATAGCAGGGTGATGGCCTCTTTAGATCAAGAGAGCTAATCTATTTCACATGATTCAAATGCAACACTATCTAGATTGGATTATTGTGGTCACATTCAATCCATATTGAAAGTTGGCTTCAAAGAATTTCACTTGTTTATATTTGTTGATGTGAAATGGGTCAAAGTTGTTTGTTGAGGTCCAAATGCAACTGTCAAGAAGGACATAAACGTTTTTTTGCCATTAACTCCACCAAGTTTTGGACTGACCATCGAGACACCTTTGTGTTCCCTCATCAATGTGAATAAGTAAGTGCTTTAACTTCCATATTGTTGTTCAAATTGCATCACTATTTTGTAACTATTCATTATATGTGTAGGTGATTTTTTATCCCAAACCTACAGAATCAAATTGGTTGTATGTCATTCAAAGTCTCCCCATGAGGGAGACCCATTTTTGAAGATCATGACGTTGAAGATATTATGTTGGAATGTGAAGTAGATGCCACTCAATGTGATGAAGATGACAAAGACAAGGCTCTGATCATGGATGCACATGATGGTACATTAAATAATTCGAATGAAGAGGTGCATTCTTCTTCACACGGCTCTTCTTCACATAGCAACCTTTTGGATGACTCTTCTTTGGAGAATTCACACTCAGATTTGTTTGCACATCTTGACCTATTTTTAGTCACTTCCCTATATTGCTACATAGCGATGATGACACTAGTAGCATGAGTGTCAGTCTACATAGCAACAATAACACTAGTGGCATGAGTGTTGGTCTATCATTGCATGCACATGATGGTACATTAAATAATTCGAATGAAGAGGTGCATTCTTCTTCACACGGCTCTTCTTCACATAGCAACCTTTTGGATGACTCTTCTTTGGAGAATTCACACTCAGATTTGTTTGCACATCTTGACCTATTGTTAGTCACTTCCCTATATTGCTACATAGCGATGATGACACTAGTAGCATGAGTGTCAGTCTACATAGCAACAATAACACTAGTGGCATGAGTGTTGGTCTATCATTGCATGTAGCTCTAAATTTTGAAGTTGAAGTTGTAGCGGTGGTCGTACCACAACAATTTATTATTTTGTGGTTGCGATTGTAGCGGCACTCATACCACAACAATTTATAGTTTTTTAAATGGATTTTGACACAAAAGTTTAAGTGTCTAAACATTTTGTCTTATTGTTGTTTAGTTTAAAAATAATTCATGTACAGCACCGGTAATAATGACGTAAACGCTTATATTATTGGCACTTTTTTTAACACAAAAAAGGTGTCGGTACTACCAGCATAAACTTGGTGCATGTCATTTTTCCCCAAAATTTACACACATTTCATCATTGTTTTGTCAACATGCTCTATAAAAGTCATAATTCTTTTTTTAATAGAGAGAAAAGGTAATTTTATTATTAATATCGATTAGTTACAAAAAAGAGGTAAAGTGTTTCCTATGTTTAACAGGCTAAGAGATGATGAGTAACCGCTTGGCCGAGTCCAAGAGCTCTGACTCGAAAGGGGCAGTAAGAATTTTTTATTCAGCTACAAACACCTCTTCCTTCCATTGAGGGCACTGCATACGGGGTCACCATCAAAAAATAGTTTGATTTTGGGTGAACCAGATCTGCTCCAACATTGCATATCGGATCCAAGGCCATATACTAGCTAAGACCGGGTTAAGCATTGTGACGTGCCCCAATAGCACGTGCTTCCAAGTAAACTGATGTTGTGTGCCCCTACTATCCAGCCACTTCTTTATGCCTGTCCACCATAGAGCTTGAGCTGTTGGGTATGCCCAGAAAATATGGTATGGGTCCTCATTATGGGTGTGGAAGAACGGGCACATCGGTGCAATTGGTGCCCAGCTAGAGATTGTAGGGATCTTGAGATGCAAGAGTCTCCAAAGATGGACATTAACCCATAGAGACGACGTTGTCAACCATACAGTCTGCGTATGTCGGGCCCAGGTTCCTATGGAGCTTAGGCATTTCCATCGATGAGCAAGGCTGCTAAACTAGTGTGCCTGTGGCGGCATGAATAATTTGGCTCCTTTTAGCTTAGGCAACAGCGGTTTTCCCTTGTTGGTGGCCTAGTTAGCGAGCCAGTCTTGAGCTTTGAGAAACACTGCAGTTGGCCAGGGGAATGGGAGCACCTCTGTAGCTGAGGTGCAAGGCCAAACCGATGGGCTATCAAATCCCATTCCATCCATTGGGTAGTTATGCTATCCCATAGATCATTCCATGTCTACACTCCCTTTTTGTGTAGTTTTTGAGCCTGATTTACATCCCGCAGTGCTTGTGGCTTGCCATTTTCCATGTTACACATCGACCAACAAATGGGCTATCAAATCCCATTCCATTCATCAGGTGGTTCTGCTATCCCATAGATCATTCCATATCTGCACTCCCTTTTTGTGTAGTTTTCGAGCCTGATTGACATCCCGCAGTGCTTGTGGCTTGCCATTTTCCATGTTGCACATCGACCAGCATAAATGTTTTCACCCAATGCCCTGTCACTAGTAGGGGCCGTTGTCCTTTCACTGTAGCCTAGTGAAGAGCTCCTACCACCCAGCCATAAGTCTGTTCACACTAGCGTTGATTGTTTGATTGTGCACTTGCCTCTTGAGGCAATCCTATGTTTCTGAGACAAGTTTGGCCATTGCCAAAAGAAGCTCAGGGCATTCTAAATAAAATATCTAGTAATTACTCCCCATAGGCACATTGTTTCAATACTCTGTAGCCATTTGAGTGTGAGGGTTTGAGAGCTTACTTAAAGATTATTGATTTCCAACCCTCCTTTGTGCTTAGGGGAGTAGACTTGTGCCCATGAAATTGTATGCCAACTCTTTCCCTCGGCTCTGATCCTCCATAGAAAATCACGAAAGGTTTTGTTGATCTTGCCCAGTCTAACTTAGTGAAGGCACAATAGGAGGCAAGGCATGTCGTGTAGGATAGCATCACATGTTTAAGCAGCACCATGTGCCTAGTAAATGACAGAGAGGCCTTGCTCCAATGTGCCATTTTGCCTTGTAGCCAAGTAAGAAACTAGTCAAACCTTTTCTTGTTATTGATCTCTGTGCCAGTAGGACAGACTAGTAGCCTAAGTGGGGTTCCATGGGGGATCCATTTGAAGTCGTATTTGAGATCCCAAAGTTGTCTATCTCCTCTGTCCCCAGTAGTAGATTCGGCTTTGGCAGTGCTATTCACTAAGCCCAACAGTTGGCAAAATTCATCCACTACCTGTAGGAAAGAAACAATGTTAGTTTCTTCATAAACCAGAATGGAACTGTTGTTAGCAGCAGCAGCGAAGAATTGGGTGGTCATCTCCTAATCCCCTTCTGGGAGTGGGAGACCTTTGATTAGGCCTCTCTCCTAAAAGTAGTGAACATTAGCTAACAGTGGCTCAATAACCTGGCAAAAAGGAGGGGAGCAAGTGCATACTCCGCAACTACCATCCCTTTGATTATGACTTTTGCATTGGCATTCATTAGCAAGGCACAGACCATCCCAATTAGGGCTCATCCAAATCCCATCTTCTCCAAAATTACGAGCATGAAATCCCATCTCACTCTATCATATGCTTTATCCAGATCAATATTGAGGAGCATGAATGGTTGGTTGAGAGATACTGCAGAGTCAATTCCACATTGAACATTAAGGACTGCCTCATGGATATGTCGGCCATGCGCAAACCCGAATTGGTTAGGGTCAGCAACCCTAGGTAGCAAAAATTTTATCCTGAACGCAATGGCTTTGGCAAACACCTTGTATGAAGTGTTTAGCATGGTGAGTGGCCCCGCCAACCCTTTTTACTGTTAGCCTATAAGCTTTCTTCGAGGGTTGAGTTTAATGTCTCCCCGATTGCCCTCTTTCACTACAAGGGATCGGGCTCATACCCGCGCTCCTAGCCGCGGAAAATGACTTGTGGAAAAAAAGTAGCGGGCCTGTGTATCAGCGCGTGTATCATCGCGGCCAGAGACATGCATGTAAAAGCGTGTGTATAGACGCAGTCAGACGCGTTGATACGAGGGCTTATACACATGTTTTGTCAGTTTAGCTGCGCTTATACACGCACATTTCACAGAGTATCCGCGTATATACACGCGACTTTTACAGAGTTGACGCATTTATACACGTAAACAGAGAGCAAAAAAAAAAATCTAGAGAGTGCTATTTGGTACCTGAATGCTGTTCCAGCATTTCAGCACCCAATAGCACTCTCTGGATTTTTTTTTGGGTGCATTGCACCATCCACGAGGAAGATTTAGTGCATTGTCATTACATGATTCAAGAAAGACATGAATGCATACATTGTCAATACACGATTCAAGACAGACATGAATGCAATACTATCAATTCACGATTCAATATTATTATCAAAATTTTATGTGTACACATATATACAAGGGAGTCCATATGTTGAAGTAGCCCATGGCTTCAATTATAAACAAATATATACAAAATCAAATTGGTTTGTCTAAAAAAGCCCATGGCTTTAGTTACAAAAATATATATACAACCACATCCTCAATAGGGAATGTGATACTATAAGTCTGAGTACTACTCAGACCCAGATGATGACCCGTTGCTCCCTCCATGATCAGATGAGCTCACATCGGTATACATGTCCGATGAGTAGTGCTTACATCCAGTAGGAGCAGTGGCGGCGGGTGGATCATCAGTGTGGCAGGAGTATCAGTAGGTGCAACAGCAACTTGTGCCTGTTCAAGTAATATATCGTATATAAGTATATATATATGTAATTCAATAAACCAAAATCATTTGTTTATGGTCTCATGGCCATCTCAAGCTGCGCGTCCGTAATACATCCCTCGGCTCTGAAGAGGGCCCACGTGTCACGTCTGCTATGCCGACGAGCATACCCAATATCGTGGGCTGTGGGCTTCCTCCCCATAGCCCGTCTCACTGTATCATAATCAACACAATTTGTAAGATTAAAACAATCATAGAATCAATGACTTAAGTAAACAATCAAATAAAGTGGCAAGATACTTACGAACTCTGCCTCCCATGACTCGACGCCGCCAGATCCGAAATGCGAAGATCCTATGGTCTCCATCTGGGTCTGTCGTGCCTCCATATGCGCCACCCTCTGCTCGTTTCTTTGCCTCCTTCGACTCGTGGTTGTGCGCAGTGGTACGTTTCTCGGCAGGATAGCCACCCGTAGCTAAATTTAGCCCATCATCGTACGCGAGTTTCTTAAGGTGAGATCTTTTATTACTTAAGATCTCCCTTATTCGCATCCTTTCCCATACATCCGAGAATGTCGTATGTGGGGGATTGGGGTACCGACTATGTACAGCATCTATCACCTCTCCAACTAATCGGCTATTTTGATCTTTAAATTTAATAAAACAATTTCTGTACAAGTTTGAAACTACCCCACATGTACTCCATTACCTCTTTCCCCCTCCCATCCATCAGTACCCCGCCCCTGTCCGTCACATCATAGTAAATCACTCCCTCCACCTCTCTCACCTCCTCCTCATCCTCACTGTCTCCTCTAACTCTTCTCCCTCTATCTCCTCTCTCAATGCGTGCCCTACTACCTCCCCCACCAAAGCACCTACTGCATCCTCCACTCCCACTCTTCCTACTGCGGTGTTTGCTCTCCTCTATATTGCGGGTGGAGTCACTGGGGGATTGTGTACGTGACTTTGTACGTGATTGTGGCTGTGAGGGAGTACGTGATGGTGGCTGTGAGCCCTGACGTGACGATGCCTGGGAGGGTGTGCATGAGTGTGTCTGGGATGGGGTATGTCTCCTTGGTGGGTGTGCATGAGTGTGTCTGGGATGGGGTATGTCTCCTTGGTGGGCGTGGAAGAGGAGAAGCTGCATGCCGTCTTGTCGGACTTGCAGGCATAGATGGCAGTGGAGTGACATGGATACTCGGGGGCGGGGTGACCATACCAGGGAATCTAGGATGGGGATGGGCATACATGTACTCTGTACGCTCAACTGGACCAAGATGGTGCCCAAAATGATTTAGCATCTCCATAATCCAAGTGTCGTATGCAAATGGATCGGATGAAGAACCTGGATCCATGAAGAATCTGTAAAAATAAAAGTATATACATGAAGGATCCATGAAGGGGATGGCGATAAGAGCTACTATGAGAGGCGATAAAGGGGATGGTGATGCCGGGAAACACTCTATGTATCAAATCACAATCGCCATGAAGGGAATCACTTTATGTATCAAAGCACAAAGATGAAGATTGAAAGCACAAACTTTATGCAGCATCTTGATCAAGGTTGTTCCTATACATGCTTGATGATTCCCCATGATGACAACATGCAAGCTAACACATATGATTTTGTGAAGGCAAGCCATATGCAGATGGGATCATCTCTCTCTTGAGCTGGATCGACAAGCAAGACACGCAAGCATGGGTGAACTTTAAGGACAAACACAGTCGCGTGTAAAAACCCATCCAAAAATGCGTGTATCTGCGCGTGAAAAATCTGTGCAAACAGGGTACACGCAGACATACACACGCTCGTACACGCCACGGCTTGCGCAAAAACTTTTTTGAAAACGACAGACCACCGACAAATCTTTCTTATAAAGAAAGCCCAGACTGTCACTATCATTCACAAAAATACTGAAGCAGGCGGCATGACTAGAGAAGGACGGAGACAATCGCATAAAGAAATGGAAGAAAAGAGACAGGACAAAGGATAAACTGACTCACCTCTGGAAAAGTAAGTCTTCTTTTTGACTGGTTTCCTTCACCCGTGTCTGCTCCTTGCACTTGGCTTTAGTTCTCTGTTGGAAGAGGGAAGATTTGGCTCGGCGACGAAGGAGAGGAAAGATGGAGTTTGAAAATGGTTTTTGGAGAAGGCGGCAGGTTATGTGTTAGGTATAGATAGGTGGTCGCGTGTAGGAGCGCATGTATATTCGCATGTATAGTAAACAGCCACGTTCATTCACACGATTTTACAGATCTACATGCGATTTAAAACAGTGAGACGCACTATTACACGCGATCAACACAGGATATAGAGACTTTTTATACTTTCATTAAAAACTGATTATGATTATGTGTTTACTCTTTTGTACATAGGATGTCATGACCTCCTCAAGCAGTTCTGGTGAGGATGAGACAATGCGTCATCGTAATTGTGATGTGTGGTTGGGACAAAGGATCAAGTGTATGTGTAATTGATGTCAAGGATGCATTGTACGAGCGCGTCGAATTACCTTGAATCACATCTCCATGTATAGAGAATGGAATCAAACAGGTTTAGAGGTGAGTAGATGTAAATTGATAGTATTCAAATGACTCATGGTGTCCAAATTAATGGAGTTGTAATATATATACTCTAATTGAAGCAAGATGCAGTATCACACCCTAACATGGTGCTTTACGTGCGGCGAGAGTACGCAAAGCATCGACGAGATAATGCTGGAGCTTTAGGATCTATTGTCAGAGATGAGTGGGAAAGGGATGACAATAGCCTTGCACCCCATGAAGTTGAGGAAAAGGAAGTGTTTGATGATATGGTGTGGTATCTTTTTAGGGATGATCCCAAAGGTATGGAGGATGTTGATATGGAACAAGAGCATCTTTACAAGGCTTTATCGACACCGGTTTTTGAAGGGTGCACATTCTCTATTTTACGTGCTTCACTTGAACTACTCAATATACAAATAGTTTATGGATGGAGCAATGCAAGTCTTGACGCATTATTGAAGTAAGCACTCTAACTTGCAAATTTGAATTAGTGGTTAAGGGTTTAGGGTTTAGGATTTAGGGATGATATTTGATGCAGGCTATTATCAAAGGGAAATAGACTACCCATCTGAAGAGACATAGCGAGACGCTATGTGACAGCTCTTGGAGGATTGGATTATGATCGCATACATGCATGCGTCAATGATTGAATTCTCTTTCGTGGGATGCATAAGGAGGCTCGACATTGTCCCACTTGTGGTGAAGCAAGGTATAGAACAGATGTGAAGAGTTTTGATGTACCTCATAAAGTCTTGCGACACTTTCCTATAATTCCTCGCATCAAACACATGTTCAAGTGCAAATCCATAGCAGAGCTCATGTCATGGCATTCCTCACATCGATCGAATGATGGCATGTGGAGAATTCTCGCAAACACTCCTGCTTGGAAGCATATTGAAGATGAGTGGCCCAGCTTTAAAATAGGTAAACATGCATGTCCTATTTCTGGCCCTTCATTAGTACATGAGTATGTTGACGGTTTGTGTAAGACCATATTCGATAATCATCATCGATTTCTCCCGTCAAATCATCCTAAATATGTTGCTAGTAAGAGTAACATTCCTCCCACACAAACACTTCGTGCAAAAGATTGGAAGCGTATTTGGGAGTCTACAAATGTTCTTCCTCCAGATGGCATGAACAGGTACAGTAATGTTTTTCAATCTTGTTTTGTGTAGTCTCTAATTGGATTAAAGATCACATAGAGCAATCCCTTGTGTAGGTACTCCATTTTTTTTCGGCTACCATATTGGACCCATCTTAAGATCAACCATCTTCTTGATCCCATTCACATCTTCAAGAATGTGGGATCTGGTATTTGGGAACATGCTATTGGTAAACGAGACAATGTTAGCGTACAGGAGGACTTGCGGGTCGAAGGACATATGCATCAAGCTTGGCCACGAGAGGAGGGTGGGCACGCTCGTCTTCCACCTGCACCATGGATTATATCAAAGAAAGAGGAGAAGTAGGTAAAGCAGGCCATCACCACTTTGCGTACTCCCACTAGATGCATGAGATCATTGAAGGGAGCCTTTACAACCATTAAGAAAAGAGGCGTTGAGCAACTATATGGGTTGAAGTCCCACGATTGGCACAAGATGCTCCAAGTAAGTGTTTTCCAAGTCTTGTACGTTGAAATTAAATTTTGTAATGCCATAAACCATACATACATGTGCTCATATGTGCGCAGTTCATACTACCTACTAACATCGACCATTGTGCAAACAAGAGTTTGAAAAAATGTATTTACAAGATGGGCGAGCTTGTGAGGTATGTAAAACCCATGTCAGATCACACTTCATTATACCTTGCAAAATGAACGTGCATGAGGTATAACGTACTATTCATTTATTTTTCAAATATGTTACTTCCAAAGCAATTGATCCAGCCACGTTGGATGATGCGCGTGTTATGGCAGTGGAGGTGGTTTGTTTGGTAGAGGAGACTTTTTCGTGAACCATTCTCACAAGTCAATTACATCTCATTGTGCATTTAGTGGACGAAATTGCTTTATGTGGCACTGTGCATGCACGTTGGATGTTCTTCCTAGAGCGCTTCATGAAGACCTTAAAAGATTTTGTGAGGCAAAGTGCAAGGCCCGAAGGAAGCATGGCCGAGGGTTGGTTGATACAAGATTCTCTTGTATATAGTTTAGAATTTCTTGGTCAGGTGGACAGCTCTTTGCCACGCCTATGGAGCAATGAAGAGGACTTGAGGATGACCTCTATTGTGCCTCAAGGAAAAGGACAGAGTAAAGTAATTGATAGAACATTGATTGATGATCTCAAATTCACTTGCATCCTTAATAGTGATGTGATGAGCAGATGGGTTATAAGATATGAGGATGCAAAGACAAAAAGGCAAGCAGAAAGAGCTCTCTTTCGGAGGTAACATGGTTCTCATAAGGCGTACCCTAAGCATCTAGCAACACTTTTGAATGATATCCATGTTGATTGGTTGCATGAGAAAATGGAGAGAGCAGAGAGCGACAAGGCGTTGCATATCACGGCAGAAGAATGGGAGTATGCACGAGGATGCATGTTAAAGGTACATACAACTAATGTTTTGCATTAGTTGTAAGTGATTTGCTTTTAATATTTATTCACATTGCTTACACAAATATTGCTTCTATTTTGGTCTAGTGCACTATGTTCAATGCTATATGGTGTGAAGGCAAGCATTTTTGAACACAAAGAATTGATGAAAAGAGGAATACACAAGATTGCGGTGTCATTAGTAGCTTTGAGGGAGCCAATGGAAAAATGGATGATTATTGTGGCACAATCCAAGACATATTTAGGCTTGACTTTCGTCGCTTCTTTGTGTATGTTTTGGATGGCAAATGGCAAATGAACATGGTGGAAAAAGGGCCTAATGCAATGATAAAACGCCATGCAAGTGGCTATGTTACTATTGACTCTACAAAGTTTTGGCAAACAAAGAAAGATAGGCTCGTATTTCCACAACAATGTGAGTACGTATGCATTTTTTACTAATGTGTTTCATGTACATATATATCTAAGCTCCCGTACCCCTTGACTTTTGATATGCTAATTAATTATTGCAGTATGTGTATTTGAGTAGGTTATCTATCTGCCAATGGTGCATGACATTAAATGGTGGTATGTTATCCCTATTGCACCATGTTCCAAAGTGATGTATAATACATTTACTGATATGGAGCATATGGAGGATGTAGCAAGCTGCAATTAAGATGATGTCGAACATGCCAATGAAGATGTTGTGATCGATGATCAAGAAATAAGAGATGATCATGATAATGAGGATGAGCGTGCCATTTCTCATGATCATGAGGATGACCCTACCATTGAGGATGATGGTGATGTTGATGAGGATGGTGATGTTGATGAGGATGATCAGAGCATCGATACCATGATCATGAGGATGACCCTACCATTGAGGATGATGGTGATGTTGATGAGGATGATCAGGGCATCGATACCATTATCAATGGACAGAATATCGATAGTGGAATAAATTTAATCGTAGCCTTACAAATTGATCAAATGGATATTGATGTTGATCGTTTGGCAAGGATGGATCTTATTGAAGATGAGATCAAGCCCTAACCAATCCATCACCGTATCATTCTAAATTGATGACATTTCTATTGTATATGTTGTCTTTTAATTATCATCTCATGATTTATTTTTAAATATATTACATTGTTGTAAATGCATGTAGTGGGATTGTGTAATGATATATACTGTAATGTACTATGAGATGGTTTAAAGAAAATGGTTTTTAATTTTTTAAAGGAATGGAGTTTTTCTTAATAAAGTTCTCTGTTATCGCGTGTAATAAAGCGTGTATAATTGCGCGTATAGACACGGGCTGGTACACACGTTTCTGAAACCAGTATACATGCGAATGTAGATGCCAATATACACGCGCCCGATACTACTCATATACATGCGCGACTATACACACGCCTGTAACTTATCGTGTGTATCGAACGCGTGTATGGTAGCAGTGTCTTGTAGTGTTTAATGTGTCCCCGATTGACCTCAGGGGAGAGACCCTCCCTTCGGTATGCTTCATTAATCATAGCACATAAGTCAGTCTTAATAAGTTGCCAAAAGTATCAATAGAATTCTATGGGTAGTCCATCTAGACCCAGAGTCTTTTCTTTGCCCATTTTACTAGAGTAGCATACCTTAACTCATCCTCTGTGAACAACCTATTCAACACTGTTAGACATGATCGATCAATTCAGGTAGATATTCTTGACAAGAAATTATCCAGCAGGTGTGTAGTACATAGGGAGGCTATTTCTTTCTCATCTTCTGTGAGGGATCCTTATAGCTTCTTTAGTCCGCTTATTCTTTCCTGTTGGTGTCTCTCTCTAACTATTCAGAAGAAAAAACTGGTTAGAGCATCAACCTTAGCCAGCCATTGTGTGCGGAAGTGGATTCTGATTGCTTTATCTCTATTGTTAGCTTATGACTGTAGGTAGGAATCAAGATTGCATATCACTATACTAAAGATATCATCTAGACGCTCTTGTTGCACTGCTTGAATAAGATTTCCTCTCAGTCGTCTTCCAGCCAAGGAGGAGAGTCTGACGCTTCTGACCTGGGCCTGGGTTTTGGTATACTTTTTATTGAATTTTTTTGTATATCAGATGCATCTGTCCCATCTGTCTTGTGGGGACCCACCTTGGGCTCTTACTGCCTCCTATGCTCTAACTACTTCCACCTCAAACTTAGGTTTCCCCAAGTGAGGGATATTTCATTTGAAGGGAGAGGGAGAAGTCCTGCAAGGAGTAGAGGTCGGCATATCAAAGGAGATCATTATGGGCGAATGGTCCCAGCATCCTTTGTCAGGGAGGGTGCACAAGTCCCATGCCGGCATTGCCCACCACGGTCCACCGTCCATTAGAGGCATAGCACCTATCCAATCGGGCAACTCTCCATTCATGCCCCAGTTGCTTGTTGGTCCACGTGTATCTTCCTGCATCTATAGTTTTGCATGTGGTCTTGAGATCAACCCAATTGCATTTCTGATTGCATGTTCGCCACGTGTCTCTTTCTTCCAAGCATGTGACCATCCCTCGGATGAGATCGATCTTCTGCGGTCTTAGCCATGTTGAAATCTCCTATCATGATGGCATCCTCCCTAGCTTCCAGTATTGTGCCCAATCTTTCCCACACAGTTGCCCTCTCTCAGCTCCCCTCTCTGTCGAACCATTAGGAGCGTAAACATTACACAGAGTGAGCTGAGTAGAAGCAACTTTTACCTTTAAACTTGAGCATATCCATTTTCTTCTATGAACTCCTCCATGCAAGACCATACCGCTCTAAGGAGTATCACTGTACCACTAGCTCGGCGGATGCATGAAGTGTGTGTGGAAAGAAGTTCCACTCCTCTTTTCGAGATTGAGGGGGTGGTCGCCAGTTTTCAATTTCTGTAGAAATAAGATGTTAGCATGCCATGCATCAAACATGTCTAAGACCTCTCGTCTCTTTTAGCTAGAGCACATCCCCTGTATGTTTCAGGAGATAATTTTTATTTGTGTGTGCAGAGTCAAATTATTCATCTTGAGACATGTCCGGCTCAAGGGATACCAAAGCGTCATACTTATTACCCATAATGAGGCTTTGTCCTTTGGCCCGAGCTTCTTTGTTAAGTGAGCCCTTTACTTGGCCCCTGTGGGGGGATGTTAGGATTTCTAGGTTGCAGAGGGGGATAGGTTGGGGTGTTCTTACCTGCCACGCCAGATTTTTGGTCCTGAGGCATTTCTCAATCTCTCTTCCTTGAGACGACTCTGCCACCAAGAATATTGGGGCCGCATGCATAGGGGTTGCATCAGCAGAGGGGATTGGAGATGTGTCATCGCTCTTCTTAGATTCATCACTAGCATTGGAGCTAGTGCCACACAGCTAGGTTGCGGATAGTCTTTGGCAAAGTGACCGGCTTGTTTGCACTTGTAGCAAGAATTAGAAAAGGTTTAGAACTGTATAGGGATGTTAAACTAGATGCCTTCTGGAGTACTATTAGCCAAGAAATCTGGGATGTCGTTTTGTTTGTCCTAGAGAATGCAGCACCGCCTTCGGCCTCGGCCTTCGTTATGTTCCACTGGGGGGGTATAGAGCACTTTGCCCAGAACACCCACCACCATGGGGACCTCCGTCCATAGGTAGTATGGGAGGTCAGGAAGCTAATCCAAACCGAGCATTCATTCTATAGAACATGCTCAGGCTTGAAGACCGAGTACCAGCGGCGGATGATGTGTACCACGCTACCATTGTATAGCAAGGGACCACCACATAGATACTATCTCTCTGTTCGCCTCATTCCGCCAAGACCTGAAAGAATCCTTTACTAGCAAAGTGAAAGCAGGTTGAAAGACTGTGGTGAACCACTGTTTGAAATCCTCCTCTGATGGGATGCACCCTCTGTGAAATACAAGTAAGGCTTGCACGCCATGACTCATTTTTGAACTCAAGGTAGATATGGTTCATGGGGAGAGAGGCACCTACGGCAGCGAAGACCTTCTTTGGGGTAGAGGGCAGGAGGTCATTATCGAGATTAGCCTTGTGGTGCGGAGATCAGCTGCAACAGCATTCTAAAGGCTCTGCGTGTGATGGTGGCAGCCACTGCTCCAAAAAACAATGTGTGAGCATGAGAACGAGAGCGGGCCGTAAGGTTGTTCTGAGTGCCTATGTTAAAAGAGGACGGCATCAGTGTTGTACAAGCATTGTAGCAAGATCCGATGAAATCAAATCTGCTGCATACTGACCAACAAGGTGTCCATTTACTTCTACCAGTACTAGTCCCAAGGCGACATGGGATATTTGATCCTCTCTACCGGCATGCACCAACACTTACTACTACTCAGACTTCTGGGTGAGGCACATGGCATGATGGTCAAAGCTTGTGAGCAGTAGCCCTAGGGCTAGCAGCATTTGTCGTATAGTTTTTGTAGGTTTTCCTGCTCAAAGTCCCTAAAACGTGTCGAGTTTCTTGTCGATGGGTGGACATTTAACATCAGAATTCTTGCATTGGTGGGTGGTAGGGATACTGCCTCTAAAAAGAAAGATATTCCTTTGGTAGGTCGCGATAGTCACTTTACAAGTGGACAAGATTTTTTAGCAAACAGGTTTCTTTAAGGGTTACTATTAGGAATGCTCTTTAAAAAACATGTATGCCATTTCATACATCGTTGATCATGAATCAACCACTATTTCAACAATCTCCTAGTGACATTCTTGAAATAAGACATGGCACGTGTGAAATTGAAGTTTCTGTTTTCATATCTTTTTTGGACTCCCAATATTGTAGTAGTTGGTTGTTCGATACTTCTCATTTTATCTCACCACATGGATAAAAATAAGGTTTTCTTTTAATATAAAAAATTGATTTTGGTCATTATATTGACCTAATTACCCACATGTGTTGATGTTCCACAAAGATATCTTACATAATCTTTCTCTCTCTCTCTCTCTCTCTCTCTCTCTCTCTCACACACACACACACACACACACACACATTGTAAAAGAGACTACCAGAATGATTGCAAAACATAGTAGAGAATATTGTTGTAAGAAAAGTCATGTTAAAAATCTATTCAATTTTCTCTCAGCTATTATTGTTTCTAGGGGTATAGCCCCCCAAACCAGCATGGATGTTTCCACAATGGTGAGGGAAGCCGTACCCCCAAAATATTTATAGAAAATGAAAACAAATTACAAAAAAATTATGGAAATAAGGAATATAAACTCTTTTACTATACATATTTACAAGTTACATCCAAAATGTGGCATACAAGCCACTTAAATAAGTGAAAAACAAGTTACATCAAATTGTGGCGTGCAAGCCATGAATGAAAATAGAGATACTATTCCTTAAAAAATAGGTAACTAGTGGATGTGAACTATTCATTATTATCACCATCTTCATCATCCTCACCCTTGTCCTTACCCTCATCTCATCATCCTCACCCTTGTCCTTACCCTCATCTCATCTCATCATCATCATCATCTTCTTCTTTTTCTTTTTCAAATTGTTCATCTTCGAATGATACATCTTCATCATCATCTACATAACTACCATCTCTTTCTTCTTGGTCAGACAATCACTCCACATCCTCCGCATCGGATCCCCTATCATTACCCATCATTGGAGGTCCTTTTCTTAGAAGTGAAAGACATGAATGTGTATTTGTCTCCACTTGTAGAAGAGCTTCAAATACTATATGGAGGGTGTTGATGTGATGGACATGTCAAGGAATGAGCAACAACACTTTCAGGTACACGTGTTGTGAACGTGGACCATGGATGACTATCCAGGTTTTGGTGAGATATTTGGTTTACCAAACTAGTGTTAAGCATGCATGTCCGTGCGGCCCATCCCTAACTTATAGAATTTCAAGCACATTGCACAAAGTCGTTTAAAAAGGTCATCAACAATACGTTGGATTGGACCATGAGCGCAAGGTGAAGGAGAAAATCTTACACCCACCTCGTCGAATGTTAGCAAGAGATTGGTACAATGCATGGAACATGAATGGATATCGCCTCCTTGATGGAGTGAAGCTCATTTTCAGGGCTCATGCCCACCTATATCACATTGTGTTTTTGTGTACCTCGTTCATGTCTTTTCATATTCAATTATGCATGTTCATGTTCTTTTCTCTTTTCATTTATCTCAAAGACCTACATTTTAGTGTGCTCTTTAGCCCATAGTACAACTTGGCAAGTCCCAATGTACATAAGTTGGTAAAGATCTAGAGCAATAAAATTGAACATATGGTGGATGATACAACACACACGTCGAAAAGCCATGAAAATTCACGAAAATATGGGGTAGGCGCCAATATTACCAATGCTTACTCTCTTTTTTATATGCACCCATAATACCACCACTAGTGTCGATATAACTGCCTCAGTAAACTGATATTGTTTTTGAGGGTATACCCCCCCAAACCAGTATGGATGCCATACCCCACAAAAAAAAACAAATTGCAAAATTTGTAGATAAAAGGATTGTAAAAATTTTTATCAAACATATTGGCAAGTTACATCCAAAATGTGACATACAAGCCACTCAAATAAGTGAAAAACAAGTTACACTAAAAATAGAGATACTATTCCTAAAAAAACAGGTCACTAGTGAAGGGGAACGATTCAGTGTCATTGCCATCTTCATCATCCTTGTCCTCGCCCTCATCTTTTTCTTCTTCAAATGGTTCATCTTTGAGTGATACATCTTCATAACTATCATCTCTTTCGTCTTGATCCGACAGCCAGTCCACATCCTCCGAAAGTGGATCCACTATCATGCCCATCATTGGAGGTCCTATTCTTGGACACTTTAGTGTCTAATTATAGCCCAAATTCAATTTGAAAAACAAAAAAGTGTCTGTATCTTACAAGCATGTCATCTCGAGCAGCTAGGCGACACATAGCCTCTCTCTCGAGCCGATGTATGACATGCTGTGTGCCATAGCGTTGCGTTTCTTTATATTCAGCCTCCATGGGTGCTCGCTTGATCCTGGCGCTCTACAAATTATAGGTATGATATGAGATGATGGATGGAAAACAAGGTAATAGTCGGTTAAAAAATAGTCACAAAGAATAACTTACAAATGTGGACGCGAATGTAGCTCGTCCACCGCCACCCAAACGGGACATGGTAATCGCCTCGATTTGGGTTTTGCATGCCTCTCGCTACTGCTCTCATGAAATTTGGGATGGGTTTGATGTTGCTGCACATACCTATAAAGTAATAATGCAAAAGCAAGTGTTGTTAATATAAAAGCAACTGCATGCAACGCAATACAACAATTACTTTTGGTTACTTAAGTAACTAATCATAATCGTGTTGGTTAGTCCAATCAGGCTTACCTCTACCTGTGGTGACACATTTGTTCAATTTTGAACGTCTGGACTTAAGAGTTTTATTCATGCAAGCTTTCATCCAATTCGGTTGTTAAATCATCATCCTTACAATCTTGCACAATATATATATATATATATATATGTGTGTGTGCATACATCAATATAGTGGTGTCGAGTTAGGACACTTACTTGTAGGAAAGTACACCATCATCAACAAGTGCATTGTGGTTAGTACTCGTCGACCATGGTCATTGATAAATACATCGCCAGCCTCATCAAGATCATACCATATATGCCTATGTCAAAAGCACACAACACTACTGATTTAGTGCAAATTGAAATGACATCGTTATATATAGGTCAAAAATGAAGTAAGGCATGCATTGTGAGGTGTGGGATTTTTGGGATTTCTATCTGGCCTCACATGGTGCTCTCGAGATATGCGTGGTCGCCCTGAATTCTTTGCATCTATATGGGAGTACCTTGAGGTGGAGTAATGTGGTCTAGCCTGACCTCTCGTACCTTCGTTTAGATACAAGATGGCTTGGGGTGCCAAGGGATCCCATGCCTCGGATACCCGCAAGTCATTTCCTCTCATCACTTTTGTGATCCCATTGTAATCTTGTCGCGTGTTGGCATTTTATCAATACAAGTTTTGGGTTGGAAGCCCGCATTTGGGTGACACCGTTTTCCATTGCCGTTTGTACGTTTTTGGTCATAACTCCTTCATACGGAGTCTGATTTCAAAGTTCTAGTACTCAAAACGACCGGCTCGTCGTCCTTTTCGAGACGAGCTATAGGTTTTGGTGTGCAAAATTCAGCAAGTACTCTATTTTCACTTTTCTATTGGATTTTCTAGTCTTGAGCGGGAACTCGCGTCCAGAATGCGACCCGAGATCACCGCTCCGTGACACTTGGTATTAGAGCAAGAAACGTCGCATAGCGGTGAGTTTGATCAAGACTTGTGCCAAAGGGAAAGACCACGGAAGGTGGCTATCTGGACGCAGAAGAAGCCACAAGAATTAAGGAGGAACCAAGGCAAGAAAGAGAGGCGGAGCTTGATGCCGAAGTAACAGCTTGGATTCGGCATGAAAGAAACAACAGACGTCTCGGGTCAAGAGCAATAGATACTCGACAACACAAAATGGATGACTCAAGGGATCCAAGGTCGAGTTGGCAGGATCACCAAGATGACAGACTGAACCGACTAGAAGGCATATTGGCCTCCTTAGTCGAGCAACTATGCAAGAAGGATGGCAGTCGACCGTCCTCGCCAAGACAGATGAGTTTGAGGTCCCCTCCCAAATGTCAACACGGAAGACAGAATGAGAGGAGGGACTCAGAGTCATCAAATTAGGGATACGAGAAGTACAAACCACTACCCCTGAAGAAGTATACTGGGCAAAGTTATTTGCTTATGGTGATAAGGTGGATCCGTGAGACAGAGGATTATCTCACCATGAACAAAGTGTCTCATAAACACTGAATCCATGTGGCATCGCAGCTGCTATTTGGGGATGCATACACATGGTTTCTGCAGGTGAGGCAAAAAGGCTATGGACAAGGTGGGATGATTTTACCAAGAACATGGCCGAGTATTCTGTACCATGGAATGAAGTCTTTAGGGTACGTGATGAATGGCATAACCTCAAACACGCAGATGGAAAACTGCAAGTATATATCAACAAATATAGGAAACTTATGCTGCAGATTATGGATATGCATTCTACAGATAGATTACATGGGTTCCTGTTTGGATTACGTGAGTGGACCCGCAGAGAGATCGAGAAGCAGGATTCTGAAATATGAGGCGGCACTCACAATGCCAGAACGGCTATCCGACACTGAGAGCAGAAAGTCGCAAAGTAAAATTAATGCAACAGGAGAACAGGGGGATGGAATGGTGCCAAACCTCAAAACAGGAAAGATAACTCCTCTAATGAAACCCGGGGAGAAAATTATGGGACAAGTACAAGCGGGGCAAGGTCGAGTGGATCTTTCGCACCCCGAACCTATGGGAGCAATTCTGGGAGTAGAAACTTTTTGCTGGGGAGGGGGACACCCCAATCAACCAAATACAAGGGGATTTTCCAATAGTGCAAGGCGTCCTCTTCCTCCCCCTGCCCCTGCAGAAGTTGCACGGGCAATCATTATGACAGTGAATGCCCTCGTCGACCCCCATAGAACGCCGGGTTACCATCGTTCAGGCCCAAGGGCAAGAAGATAATTATGAACGGATGGATCAACTGAGAATCACTGAGATTGAGGATGCAGAAACCTCCTCTTGACGAGGTGATAGCCCACCAAGGGTGGGTGCCGTGCGGGCAATACCGAAATGCATGGTAGCACAGTTATCGACAGTGCAAAATGTGTATGTTGAGGCTCATGTGAATGGCCCAAAGCAAAACATCATGTTGGATACGGGAGCCACCCATAATTTCATCACCCCAAAATGTGCTAAGAAGCTAGGAGTGACGGTGTGTGACTCTAGTAAACTATCAGTGTCGTTTGCACAAGGAAAGGATGACAATGTAAAGATGGCATACAATGTGCAAGTGCAGGCAGGCGCATAGAAAGCATGACTAGATTTTATAGTTGTGCCCATGGATACTGTCAAAGTGATTGTCGGGCTCACTTGGGTCGACGAATATCTCATCGCCTTTATGGGAAAAGGTGTAAATAACATGATACTGGATATGCAGGGTACAAGAGCCAGTGTGCCATGCATCCGTCCTCACTTGGGGGATAAAATAGTCAACAAGGACACTGGAAGCAAAATCCAAAACACCCCGATGTATGCAGCAAGGTCGAGTAAGGCTAACAGATTGCCACAGCAAGATGCCAGAATGGTGGGTAGCTAAGCAGGGCTGCCAACAGTAACAGATTGCCATGACAAGACGCCGGAATGGTGCAGGCAGAGAGAGCAGCTAAGCAGGGCTGCCAAATACATTTATGCATAATGAAGGTCAAGGATGCACATCATTCTAAGTGCAAAATTGGTGAAGCAGAAATACACGAAGTGCTACATGATGTCTTGCCCAAAAAATTGTCAACTGGGCTACTGCCAAAACGTTGAGTGGATCACAAAATTGAACTCTTGCCAAGGCATAGTCCTCTTGCTAAAGCTCCATATAGGATGGATGCTACAAAGCTCAAGGAGCTAAAGGTACAGTTGAACGAACTCGTCGAAAATGGAATGGTGCGCTCCAGCAAGTCACCGTATGGTGCACCTGTGCTATTTGTCACAAAGAAGGACGAGTCAGCTAGGTTATGCACCGATTACAGAGACCTCAATAAAATCACCATCAAGAACCGCTACCTTGTACCAGTAATGGAGGAACTCTTGGACCAACTGGCGGGAGCGAAGTACTTCAGCCGGATCGACTTACGATCCGGATATCATTAGATACGAACTGCTGAAGAGACGACATTAAGAAAACGGTGTTTCGCACAAGGTATGGAAGCTACGAATGGCTGGTGTTGCCATTTGGGCTAACCAATGCCCCAGCCACCTTTTGCACAATGATGAATGATATCTTTAAAGAGTATCTAGATGAGTTTTTGATCATATATATAGATGATCTACTCATATACAGCAAGACTTTGAGTGAGCATCAAGAACACTTAAGAAAGGTCTTCCAAATGTTACGGCATCACAAACTGTATGCCAAGCCAGAGAAGTGTGAATTTGCAATCATTGAAGTGGAGTTTCTGGGCTTCTGGTCAATCAAAAAGGGTTGACCGAGGCAGTGGTGAAATGGAATGCACCACGAACTGTGCATGAAGTTCGCGAGTTTGTAGGTTTAACACAATTCTGTCGAAAGTTTATCAAAGATTTTAGTAAAATCGCCACCCCACTCAGTGACATAATTAAAGGCATCAAGCCTTTAAAGTGGACAGATATAGAAAAGATTGCTTTTGAAAAGATGAAAGTCACAATGTGTAGTACCCTGGTGCTTAAGCTCCTAGAGTTCAACAAGGAGTTTGAGATCCACATAGACGCACGGACGGGGCCCTTGGAGGAGTTTTATTACAAGACAAGCACACTGTCGCATATAAGTCTCGCAAGTTCAGCGATGTTAGAACGCCGATGGACCACACATGAAAAGAAAATGCAAGCAGTGGTTCATTGCCTTAGGAAGTGGTGTCATTATGTGCAAGACAAGCACACAAAAGTCCTTACAGATAACATAACCCAAGTTGTCACCAAAACAAGGAAGATTCTGGTAGGATTTCATCGCAAAATTTGACATAGGCATTATTCACAAACCGGGGAAATAGAACTTGATGCTATTTGGGAAATATCTGGACAAGTAAGGAAAAGGGGATAAAGCCCAACAACCCCCCCAGATATCCAACAAAGAATAATGCTACACTTCCAACACCTCAAAGAAGAAGGCACTAGTAGGTAGGAATATGTGCTGCGGATCTTTCTGACAAATACGACGTTGCAATAATGGGGTGCTAATGATGTATACACACACAAATGTTAAACAAGCTTTGTACTAAATGACAAAAGAGTGAGATGACGCTCTGACAACAATGAACGAGTCAAAATGTAATGTGCAATGTGCCTTGTATATTAAATTTGATGTGTACGGTGCTGGATTTACAAGACGAATTATGTAGCTCTTTATGAGAAAAAGAGATAGATCTTATTTGGCCACTTCTTGCTTAATGTTGACGAAGCTTTTGCGCGCTCGCCGATGATGCCCTCCATGATAAACAATGCCCTCACAGCCCTCAAGGATTGAATTTTACAATGCTTTCAATTTTTGAATACAAACAATTTACGAGGCTTGCTAACGCGGGACGATGTGAGTGGGTGAGTGCGAAATAATATTATTGCTTGTCACCGGGAATTGTACTTGATTCTTTGTTGCGAAAATCTTCTCCTCTTCTGCTTCCTTCTTCACATGCAAGGAAAAGAGATATTCCTTCTTTACCCCTTTTTTCCCTTTAGTCAAGTGAAAGTGGCAAATAGCCTCTTCTATAATGGTATATATATATATATTTTAAAGGTAAAGCTTCTTTTTAATGATACTTTTTTTAAAAAAGGTAAAGCTTTAAAAGAAAAAATATAATATTAAGGTTATATCTCTGCAATGCAGGTCATTTCTCTGCAACGCAGCCGAGGTGGATCATTATTTTTCTCTCCTTCACTCTTCCATTTTTGGATGCGAGAATGAGTGCAGGTCTCTCTTTCTTGCGTGTGTGAGGGAGCGTGTTTTCCTTCACAGTCTCAGCGCAACGGTTGTAGCGGTGATTAGCAAAGGTTGCCTCTTCTCTTCCGCCTGCAACACCAAGGCTGGCGACTCGAAATGGTCGCACTTCCTTCTCTTCAAGCGTGCGGGTTCGAGCTTGCTAGCGACTCTTCGATTCGATGCATGGTGGCGATTCGATACTGGGGACTAAGGTTTAACCTCAACGGATGTCGGCAACTCTTCTTTGCAAAAACCATGACAAGAGGTAAGCTCACTACTCCAACTTTCCTACATTGCACAAAGAATCAAAGAAAACACCAACACATAATTGATTAGAGTTTAAGGGTGCATAGCTTTACAATAGGCACCTTCTTTGCCCTCTCTTGTACTCCCACACAATGCACAATATGAATACCTATCCTTAGAAATGAAAAAATGGAGAAATAACAAAGTGGAAGAAAGGGTGAACAAGGAGAATACCTGTGTTTGCTGTGTTTGCGCGATGCTCCCCTTACTCTCCATGCACTCACAAAGCTCCTTCATGCTCCCTTCAACTCTCTTTTAGAGTTTGTTGCTGTGCGTAATGGTATTTTTGAACTATTGTGGTGGGTATAAAACCCGCCAGGGGTTTTAAAAAAAACTTTTGCAGCATTGATAATACTGGTGCCACTCTTTTCTGCAGGTAATACCAGCGCTATAACTTTTGAAAAAAAAAGCAGAAAGCACATATTTAGTTGCTCATATTTGACTAAAAATTGAACCGCTCTTAAAAAGCAAGATGCAAGGAGGTGATGTTTGACTAAAAATTGAACCACTCTTATAGAGCGAGATGCAAGGAGGTGATGACATCGGGCGACAAATGATGATTTTCCCCTACATACAATATAAGGGGAAAATACAATGTCAAAGGAAAATGGCAAGCACCCATCTCAAGAAAGGGGGTCTTTTAGACATGGCAACTTTCAACAAGCATCACGTGCGCATGTGCAATGTGTAAGTTTTTAGTTTTATAATAAATAGTGGGCTAACCCATGCTTCGCACGTCACCCTCTAACCTCTGAATTTGTGCCACATGGTAATTCTGTGGTAACTTTTCTTTTGTGACCCATGCTTCGTGTGTACATAATTGGTTTTGTCAGAAAATGGAACCAATGGGCAAAGTGATAGGATGAAGTCATTGTCAAAGGTTTGGAAGTAGGAATCCTAGCTCCATATTTTTCAAATCTCTCTGTTATATATACGTGTGTGTCTCTCTCTCTATGTTATATATACATATGTATGTGTGTCTCTCTCTCTATGTTACATACATGTACATACACACATCTCTCTCTCTCTCTCTCTCTCTCTCTCTCTGTCTCTCTCTCTCTGTCTCTCTGTCTCTCTCTCTCTCTCTCTCTCTCTCTCTCTCTCTCTCTCTCTCTCTCTCTCTCCCTACATATGAAATGATCACAAACATATGTATGAATATGTAACAATTTTCAACTAAACATGCAAATAAACATCCTCATTGTGTAGCGATGAAAAAGATTTTCATCATCGAATAAGTAATGATTTTCAACTAAATATGCAAATAAGGTCCTTATTGCGCAGAGCAATGAAAAAGATCAACATAAAAAAATAAAAATAGAAAAAGTAGCAATAATCAGTTCATGAATCTACTGATTAGTGGAGAAGCAAAGCTTCCACTTCCTAGAGCCATCAACGACAGGGAATGTATGATGTCACCGTTCCCAACATGGTATGCAACTAACGCATCTCCACTACACTGACCATCAAGTGTAGATGTCTGAATGACATCGCCGTTCCCAACATGGTATGCAACTAACGCATCTCCACTACACTGACCATCAAGTGTAGATGTCTTCTTCACTCGTGGCCCTACAAAGAAAAGAGAGAATTATTGATAAAGCATTAATTAAAAATTTATCATAAATCTATTACAGCTATAGTTAGTCTTACTTGACACAAATGAAGATTGAAATAGAGCTTTGTTTGGCACCACAAAATACTCATAGTATTGAAGGAAGAAACTCCTGTATGTATGGAATATGGTCCAGGCCTCTGGTATAGAGAATCCCTCAAAAGAGGCAACACATCTCTCTGTGTCATAGTAAGTGTCAAAAACATACTCTTTTTTGTAAATAAGTATACTCCCAACTCCTCATCGGGAAAACTAATCCCATATCTTTCAATGCCCTCCTCCACAACTTTGACCATGAAAAAATCCACCACAGGTAAAATCCTAAAACAAAGAAGAAATTAAGAAGTTATATAAACAAACATGAAAATCTTGAAAGAATTTCCTGTAATTTATGAACCCATCCTTGTGGCCGTCTATCATAATCCTGGCAACATGTTGATGAGGAAGGGGTGCACACCAAATAGGTGGCTCTGTAAATAAAGTAAGTCATATATGTCATGCACTAAAAAATCATTAAAAAATATGAAAAAATACCAAAAAATGGATAAATAGTTGTAAACCTTCAACCCTCGATTCCAACATATCGGTCTACAACCTGTGAATATTGTGGGAGCACAAGGCATTCATCTAGTCGATGCTTCAAGAGGCGTTATGATGAAGCTCGAAATAAAGCTTATGCTACTCAACAAAAATCCTCATGATGAAGGTTCATCAAGAGGCTAATTTGGTTCATTATAATGTCTCTCCAAAAAAGGTACTACATGTTCGTGATGGTTCTCTCTTTATTGTTGATTTTGGTGCTACTGGCAACATGACATATCAATTGCAATGGTTACACAATTATCATCCAATTCCTATCAAGAAAGTAGTTTATCTTGCTGATAATACAACTTGCCAAGGAACGGGTATTGGTGACTTGTATTTGGGAACTTCTTCCTCAACCAAAATAATGCGAGGAGTTTTATATGTTCCTGATTTACAAAGAAACTTATTTTTTGTTGCGTGGCTTGTGGATCTTGGTCTATTTGTTGGATTTGATAATACAAAGTGTCGCATCGAAAAGGATGGCACCACTATTGTGGTTGCTCCTCGACATGATAATCTCTTTGAGCTTTCATTGAATGAGGATGTTGCAAATGTTGTTACGGCTCTAGGAGATCTGGATTCTAAGCTATGGCATCATTAGTTTGCTCACTAAAATTCCTCAAAGCTTCTTGATATTCATTGCCATGATCTTGTGAGAGAAGCATTGGACACATTTAAGAGGTACCAAATATCTGTGGAGAATCACACTAGGCATCGAAGAGTCAAAATTCTTCGAAGTGATAATGGTGGTGAATATATTTCCAACTTATTTCATGATCATTGCATCAACCACCACGGCATCCACCATGAGTATACCATTCCATATTCTCCCCAACAGAATGGAGTTGCAGAGCGAAAGAATCGTACAATTTTGAATGCAATTAGATGCATACTTATTCATTCTAGATTATCCCGCTCTTTTTGGACAGAAGCAGTATTGACAGGCATTTTTGTTCAAAATCATCTTCCAACTACTACACCTTCCGGTAAGATTCCAATTCTTACATGCGTCACACATGTCACATTTGGTTGGATTCACTCACAACCCAATAATTCTTTGATCACATTTGGGTCACCCAAGATATTCTTTTCACTTATTGGATCTCCCAGTAATAAATTAATTACCGTAACATCCTTGTATATTTAATTAGCAAGTGAAGAGAGTTTGGATATAATATCTGTATAGATAGAATCCCTCTCAACACTAGATTATGGATAAGTTATCCGTCACTCACAAATAAGTATCACTTAGATTATCCGTTCAAACAGACATCAAAAGAGTATCCTTCACATACACCAATAACGAGGATCTTTTATAGACACTAACATGAGTATCTTTCACAGACACCAACACGAGTATCTCTCATAGACACCAACACAAGTATCTCTCACAGACACTAACACAAGTATCTCTCACAGACACCAACACAAGTATCTTTCACAGACATCTGGTTAACCTTATTTGAAATAGATAAAAGAATAATTTACAGGAAGTATTTTAAATGAGGGGTTAAAGTTTAGAGGTTAAATGTGAAATAACAATAAGTTACATACATCCTTCTATAATTAGTCGAAAAACATATGTGCATCATTGGTAGTTCACTCAAGTCCTGATAGTGAATGGTCTAATATGTATTTTCTTCCGCATGTAGAAAGTACATATCAATCAGTGAACTATCTTGACCAATATATTTGAATTTAACTATAGTTTTCCTCTCTTGCTTGGCAAAAAAGTCACCTAAGGATTTTAAATTTTTTTAAAAAATAATTAAACAATGCATGAGCATGAGTTTTAGGCTTACCTATCTAGTGGTAGAAATCATGATTGGGAGTACTCTCTTGTTTAGGTTAGTCTCTGTTGTCTTTGTCTTTAACCATATTCACACTTGATTCTTTGTCTTCTCTAGACACTCATATGCATAATGTCTTTCTTTGTTGCACCTATAGCATGTAATCCCATGAGGTTTTTGATCCCCATTGCTGGTCTTTTTTGCAGCTTCAGTTTGCTTTCTATTCACTTATGGATCATTGTGCTTCTTTCCTTTATCTTTGTGCTGAAACTTCTCAAAATGTGTAGATCCAGAAGACTGAGGAATATGAGAATCTCTCACTGTAGTGTCCCTCAAAAATCCATTTTTCTTCTCACAGTTTATTGCTAGAGAGATGGCATTTCTACGAGAACGAGGATGAAACATATTCACATCTGCTCTATTAACTAGTTTCAGACCTGCATAGTGAACTTCCTCCTTTCCTTTTTTTCATGCACTTTTTCTATATCTTGAAGTTGCAATAAGGTTTTCCAAGACCTTTCAACATATGCTAATTTACTCTCCTTTTTGAGCTGTCTAAAAATATCCCATTGTTGTCTGGCTTTACTCTTATATGATGGAGGTAAGAAATCCTTCTTGATTAGCATTTGGAATTCTTTCTATGACTTTGGTTTACGTTTTCCCTATTTGATAACATTCTACCAAAGATTTGAATTTCCTATCAAATGATTAGTAGCACATTTAGCCTTATCCTTTTCAAAAAGTTTATCTCCAAAAAAATAATCATCAAGCTGGCTCAATCATGCAAGTATGACGTGAGGATCCTTTTTGCCATCATTATCCTGAAAAATAAAAGTCTTTTTGCTGATCTTATGTCCCTCTCGAGACTCTTGAGCTTTGAGAGTAGCTCGCATAGTCCTTTGGATAGGGTCCTTGTCTCAGAATCTAAAGAATCAAATTCAAAATATGCACGTCCTCATTTCTTGCCGAGTAAATTTTCGATTAAAATCTTTTTTTTGCCTCGTCTCATTCAACAATTGAGCTTGAAGTGCATTTAACTGATCTTGGATAGTTGGTGGTTGAGGATTGTTTGCCATGGTGGAAATGAAGAAAGTATAGAAATTATAAAAATTTGAAAGAGATAATTGACAAAATTAAACTTAGCTGTGACCCATAATTTGCAATATCTCGTATCATGTTGATACTCCACCAATCCCAAGACGACTTTGGCAAGTTGTTTAACATCTCAAAAAATTTTGAATTTATAAAGAAATCCGCCACCCTAGAGGCATCAACAAAATCTTCAAATTGACATTTAAATCTCTTGATTTGAATTGAAGAGGCTAAATCTGAAAGTGGAAAGCGGCAGGAAATTCAAACCGTCTGTTGTAGAGGCTGCAAAGAAAATTCAAAAATTTCTTGGATAATTATTAGATTCAAAGGTATTTTTTTGACCTCTTTAAGCTTTTGTAGGTTTTTTGTGTTAAGCTTTTTTTTTAAAAAGCTAAAGCTTTAAGTTTAAAGCTTTTAAGATAAAGCTTTACTTGGTTTATTAAGCTTTGCAAAATTTTTACCCAGCCAAATGAAGGCTGTTGACGGCTTGTAAAATGGCGCACAAACAAATGGCATGCACAACCTAGTACACCACCCGCGAATCGCCATGGTCAAGAGAAGAAAAATTCCACCGACTGCCATGAATTGGAGGGAAAGGAGAGAAGTAATAATAAAAATTCCACCGACTGCCATGAATTGGAGGGAAAGGAGAGAAGTAATAATAAAAATAAAATAAAATATGGGCTTTAATCCTCCTTGCGCTTCAGTGCTTAATAATTGATGAAGAGAAGAAGAAAAAAAGAATTAAGAGCCTTCCACACCGTTGATTATGGAATTATTGAATTGAGAAGCTCTCCGAGTTCTGATATTAGAAGATGATTGCCAAGATCTTGCTCTTTCCATCCATATAGATGGATCAACAAGAGACTAAGAAAATCCAAAAACCACTTTTGCTTGAGAAGGGTGGTTTCTTGCAAATCCACTTGTGGTTCTCCACCTTCCTTGTTGTAAACCATTCAAAATAAAGTAGGAAAACATGGCATTATAATAGCAGAAACCAAGGATTCATCGGCGCCCTAACATACCCACATCTGCATATGGAATAATTGACGTCTCAAGTTACCCATATCAACATAGAGAGTCATCAGCATCTCAATAAGTAGCATATGTCCAATAGCGGACCGAGATGTGGAGAAGACAGCTTGCCAAACAAGATATGGGTCCTATGAATGGTTAGTGATGCCATTCGGGTTGACAAATGCAACCGCAATGTTCTTTACCCTCATGAATCAGATTTTTCAGAAGCATCTGGCTGACTTTGTGGTGGTATACCTGGATGATATTCTGATTTACAGGCCAACATGGCTGAAGCATCTGGAGGATGTGGAGAAGGTGTTGGTCATCTTACAGGACAATGCATTATACTTGAAGGAAAGCAACAAGTTCAAGGTGGTAGTTTTCTACTTCTTGGGCTTCAAGGTGAGTGATGGTTGGAAAGCTCACGCCGGATGACAACAAAGTAAGGGCCATAGTGGAATGGCCTACCCCTAGGACGGTATTTGATGTTAGATCTTTCCATGGGCTGGCCCAATTTTATAAAGTTATAGTGTGGGCATTCTCTAGACAAACTTCTTTTATCTATAGCCTACATGTATTGATGAGTGTAATCTCGTCGGCATATTCACTTGTTGAAATCTCTTTCTTTAGAGTTCAAACAAGTTTATCTTGTTGTGCTCGGATAAGGAAATTTGGATTCTTCCTTTGTTAGCATTTCTTTCTCTAGTTTTGTACTTTAGGTGATTTATATAGTTAACCTGATTATTTACTGATGCGGATTTGGTAGTACTCGGACCTGAGGTCAATTTCGGTAAAGAACTTTTCTCTACCCAACTGATCAAAAAGCTCCCTCAAATTTTGAAGCGGGTACTTATTCTCTAAGTATGATATCTCAGATATACAGAATTTGAGTTGCAGGAGGAGCTTTTTGGACCTCGACCATGCATTGACCTCTCGGACCCTATACATGATGATAGAGCGATCCCTGAGGTAGACCTAGGTGCACGGATGGGAAACAAAATGATGAGGCTGAGAAAGGTATGTAAAATTGTTTTTTAAATCTTTCTGGTGTAGGACCTCAGGGGCTTGGGGACCCCACACATTTACTTTGGGATGCATCGGGGCCCTCTAAGCATGCCAACCGAAGGCTGGCAAGGGTGGCCCTGAATTTGCAGATTCAAGGCCACCCTCGCGAGCCTTCGGTTGGCGTGCCTGGAGGGCCCTAATGCATCCTAGATTACATGTGTGGGTCGCCAGGCCCCTGAGGCCCCACACAGACAATTTCATCTCATTTGAATTTTTTTTCATGCAATTGTATTTTGGAAAATTTTTGATATTTTATTTTTGCATGCAAATATTTTCTTCAAGAAATTGTCTATGTCGATGAGTTTGCATCAAGAGCTGGTGGAACAAGGGGTGATGGAGGAAGAGTCCAGGATGCAACTTTGAAGGAGTACATTGGCAAAATCTTCCAAGACGTCATTGTCTTTCACAAAGTATGCTCCCCTGATGGACAAGTCTCTCTCATCATGAAGATTAAGGCTTTAACAAAGGGTGCTGCATTCAAGTCTATGCCTATGAAATCAAGCTTAGAGAAGGTGGTCCATGCCTATGAAATCAAGCTTAGAGAAGGTGGTGCTTGTGAAGCACTGCAAGCTCCTATATTTGTTCGAAACTCAGTGTGGATGGAAGATTCATTCGCTAGTTGGCCTAGGCCTTCCTACTACTAGAAAGATTGATCTTCATGCTATCCAGCTTAAGCTCGAAGGAAATTTTGTTGTAATTCCTTCGCCTTAGACCTCCTACTGATTCTACTGAGCCTAGTACTAAGAGGCACGCAGAGTTAGGGCTTTTGTACTTGCTTCTATGTCATGATGTAACAGTTTCTATATTGATAAAAATATATTTTTGAGTTTTTGTTGTATTCGTGCGATCAAGAAATAATATTTAATCATTAATTTAAAATTAAAATCACAATACAATTATGATTGCCAGATATAATCAAGTAGACACTTGGCAAGGATCAAAAAATATATTTTCATTAAGTAAAGCATTTACATCATGATCATAATTACATTGTGAAATATACATGAGATTATCCTAAACCCTAAACTATGGCTCATCACCATAACCTTCCCCCCACTTCCGCATATGCGTAAGAGAACTAGCCGCATATCTTTGTCAGTAATGGTGACTCTCTTGGCATGGACTGCTACGTACAGTGTCGTCACGACCATATATGTCCACCAAAAAAGCTTCAGTAGCCTCTTGAAGAGCTTCCAAAGCTACTGTTGTCCATCATGTGGGAGCCTCACTATTTTCGACCTGACGATGCCATCGAGATAGCCAGCTCACGTTCAAATCATCCATAATCTCCCTAACAAGGTGATGAAAAGGCCTCCTTGGCATCAGAAGGTCTGTTGTCTTTTGATACTTTCTGATGTTCTCAAAGAGCGACGGTGCCGAGTTTCCATCGACGTTTGCGATGTGTGGGTGGTGGTGGGGGCCTGACCTTCACGCGATCAACCCTCTTAGTAGTCTGCTTAGTGCGAGCCATGTTCTTGAAGAAGATAAAACAAGAATAGAATGAAAATGAAAGACTCTAAACTTATATTTATAACTTTAAAAACTGAAAATATAACTTATATTTATATTTTTATAGAATGAAAATAAATAACTCTTAAATTTTTTTTTAGTAATTTTTATTATATTTAGTAATTTTTATTATATTTAGTAATTTTCTTATTTATAAGAGCCCCTCTAATGCAACATCTCACTAATTCCCTAGGGTTTCCAGAACTTTGTTCCATGTTTAAAGTAATTTAATTTTTAGAGTAATTTTTATTATATTTTTTTAGTAAATATAAAATTTTTAAAATTTCTAAATTCATTGAAATTTTATACACTTATAGTCTTTTATGCGTACATGTTGTGTGAAAAATCCTAAATCCATATGAGGCCTGTGAAAACAAAAAAATAATGGTTTCGATAAACTTGAAAAACTATACGAGAGAAAAAGATAATAACACCCAAGAAATTGAGAAAGAAACATCAAATTGTACTTGTATTAAAAACACTTCTCATAGATTACAAGTACATTGAAACACACGTTTACAACGCATCATATGATTTACTCAAATCATATTATCCATATTCAAACTAAAGGCATCGCCATTATTACAAATCCTTCATACAAGTCTCAAATCCTTGTCCATAAGAGTGATGCTCTTCGCATGAATAGCTACCTAACTGACCATTATTACAAATCCTTCGTACAAGTCTCAAATCCTTGTCCATAAGAGTGATGCTCTTCGCATGAATAGCTACCCGACTGACCATCATGCATGAGGTTCATCGAATATGCCTCAGCTGCTTCTTGAAGAGCTAATAACTCTTGGGCTGACCATCGTTGCACATTGTTGACTGTAGAACTAAGTGTTACATAGAATTAAAGTTGCACCAACAAAAAATAAAATAAAAAATAAAAAAGAGTGAATATGCACCAACACGTTTTTTTGTTAGTGCATATTCACTCTTTTCTATTAATTAATTATTTTTTGAAAAAAAAAAGTTAAACTAAGGTTGAGAGCTTTAAAAAAAATTAGAACCTTAATATAAAACATAATGGTAAGGATCCAAAAAAAATGTACAATAAATATTTATTTATCAGGATTTCAAAACAAAACAACTAGTTTTGTAAAGTAAATGTAGGACATATAAAGAATATACAAATGAAAAAGAAAAAATGAAATGTAAAAAAATGTTACTTGTAAAGGCTATGAAATTTTTTAAATAATGATATGCTTTAAAAAATACATTACTTAATCAAACCAAAAATGTAAAGAGATAATCACCAAGGGCACATGTTTGTGGTGCTTCAATTGTCCGTCCAAAAGAATGAAGATGTATTACGGCCAAAAGGTTTAGCAAGGAGGGAAAATTAAAAAGAGGGACCTTAGACATATTTGAGTAAGGGTTTTAATTTTTAGAACAGTTACTTTTTAACAAAAATTTGAAGTGGCTGATTTTTTTATATAAATACAAATTTGATACAAGTAAACTATATACATTTTATAGAAAAAAGACATGTACATTCCAGAGCAAAACATGACTCTGACGATACATGAAACAGAAAGGCTAATTTACAAAAGGGACATTGTACATTTGATACTATAGAAGTGCCTTTCTATCAAAAACCTAAAGAAAACAACCATCTTCTTCATTCAGGCCCACATATTTACATACTTCAAGTGATAGAGGTACAAAATTATGCCCTTCCACAATAGATCTCTTGAAGTTTGCATTCCTTTCCCATACACAGAGATATGATTTTTGGTAGTCTTCTTGTTGTTGTTCTAGCACATCATCATCAACCACAATCGGGTTGTTTCTAGTCCCCAACTCATTGTTGTTTTGATATTGTTCTCCCTGTTGACGCTGCTTTCATCTTCATGTTTGGCTTGAGGTGCTGGATTCATCATTGATGAAGCATTTTTATTGCTTCTTCAAGAGTTTGTGTCATCATTTGTTGAAGATATGAGACAATCTCAACACGTTTGAAAGATTCCATCACCAAATATCCCTAATGAAAGCAAATGTCATAAAACATGTAAGGTCAAATACCATATGTATACTCTTATTATCCTTATACCCTTATACATAATGTACAAGAACCATAAAACATATACATAGCACTATATGTAAGGGCACTCTTACTTATACACAAAATCTAACGTGTAAAGACCTATATGCATGAAGCTATTAATAGCATGAACTATTAAAGACATAAAGGCGTAATTTATCTAGAAACAGTATAAATATTTAAAATTTGTCTTGAGTGAAACACGACAGAAATCCATAAGGAACAAAGACATACTTTCATGAGTAAAACATTATCCGAGTAAAATAAGTATACAAAATTTTGCATAAGTGAAACACAAGAAAAATCCATTAGGCACAAAGATGTACTTTAATCGATACAAATTACAGGGTGGAATGCAGTTAAATAATTATCTAAAAAAATCAATATATAATTTTTTTCTTAAGTGAAACATAAGAAAATTCATAAGAAACAAAGACATACTTTTAAGAGTGTAAATAAGAGGATGGAGTGTAGTTAAATAATTATCCAAAAATAAGTTTACATAATGTTTCCTAAGTGAAATACAAGACAAATCCATAAGGTATAATTTTTTCTAAGTGAAACACAAGACAAATCATAAGGCATAATTTTTCCTAAGTGAAACACAAGACAAATCCATAAGGCACAAAGACATACTTCCACAAGTGCAAATTAAAGAATTGGTGTAGTTAAAATAATTATCCAAAAAAATATACAAGTTTTTTCTTAAGTGAAACACAAGAGGAATCCATAAGGTACAAAGATGTACTTTCTTGAGTTCAAATCAAAGAAGTGGAAAGCTTTGCATAAGTGAAACACAAGAAAAGTATAAAAGGTGAATCACATACTTTGATAAGTGCAAAGTTTAAGGTGTAATGTAGTTAAGTAATTATCCAAAAAACGTTTTCTCCCTAATGAAACACAAGAGAAGTCCATAAGGCACAATGACAAACTTTCACAAGAGTAAATTTTATGGTGAAACACATGAAAATCTATAGGGCAAAAAGACGTACTTTCGCAAGTGCAAATTTTAATGTGTAATGTAGTTGAATAATTATCCAAAGATGTACTTTCATGGATACAAATTAAAGGGTTGAATGCAATTACATTTATATCAAAAAATTGAGTATATAAAGTTTTTCTTAAGTGAAACATAAGAAAACTCTATAAGCCACAAAGTCATACTTTCAAGAGTGTAAATAAGAGGATGAAGTGTAATTAAATAATTATCCAAAAATAAGTTTACATAATGTTTCCTAAGTGAAATAGAAGACAAATCCATAAGGTATAACTTTTCTACGTGAAACATAAGACAAATCCATAAGGCATGATTTTTCCTAAGTGAAACACAAGACAAATACGTAAGGCACAAAGACGTACTTTCATGAGTGAAAATTAAATAATTGATGTACTTAAAATAATTATCCAAAAAAGGTATACAAAATTTCTCTTAAGTGAAACACAAGAGGAATCCATAGTGTACAAAGATGTACTTTCTTGTGTGTAAATCAAAGAAGTGCAAAGTTTTCATAAGTGAAACACAAGCAAAGTCTACAAGGTAAAAAATACATACTTTTGCAAGTGTAAATTTAAAGATGTAAGGTAGTTGAATAATTATCCATCCAAAAAAAGTATTTTGCCTAAGTGAAACACAAGAGAAGTCCATAAGGAACAATGACAAACTTTCCTAAGTGCAAATTAAAGAATAGAGTGTAGTTAAATAATTATCCCAAAAAATAAATTACATTTTTTGTTAAAGTGAAACATAATAAAAATCTATAACGCACACAAAGTACTTTCACGAGTGTAAATTAAAGAAAATCAGAAATATAGTACTTAAAGCAAAAAACATCTACAACAATTTTCTCTAAGCAATGCAATAAACTTAAGCACTATAGTAGTTAAGAAAATAGTTTTATTATGATTTATGAAGTATGAAAATACTTGTTTACATGGTTTCTCTTGTAGCATTCTCCACAAACACGAGATAATAGAAATCCACATGCATATGAAGATAAATTTCTTCTACAATATTTGCTCTTTGTAGGGTCATGCTCAGGATCTTGGCAATGTTTGTTGCCATGTGGTTTCTTTCCAAATGTGGTTATAGGCTTGGGTCTCAATGTCTTTCATTTTCCTGGTTTGCATTCTCTCTTACTACTAAGTACCACAATATTGTGTGTTTGGTCATTATCTTTTGTTAAACAATCATCTAAGAATGCATTATAAACTAAAAACTCAGAGTCAAGATTTAATGAGGAGAAGCCATGTAAACGTTCAGGAGTGCCCTTTATATCCTCAAACAAAGGTACTTTGTCTTGAGGATACAAATCCACCAGCCAATTCCAATCGATTAGAGATTTTATGAAGACTCTCATAAGTGAGCATGGATCCACCAATCCCTAAGGATTTCTCAAATGTATAAACACCATGTGGCCATCCTGGAGGAATGAAAACAAGTGAACATGCCTCAGCTCTGTAAAGCTGAATTGTGCGGGAGATAATGTATGCTTACCTTCTTGCATACATTTTTTCCAAATGGCCATAGTGTTAACATCATTAGGGTCCCAAAAATACCAAGTTTTTTTCCCTTCCACTAATCCCATCCATCCTAGAGTGCACATGGGATCTATATGTGATGCACTAAAGAATCCTTTATCACTGTAAATGATGCAAACTTTTGAATCATGCTTTTCTCTTTTAATAGATTCTAGGAAGTCAAGATATATATCATCCCTAAACTCTGGATATCCCTCTAGATCTTGAAGCATTGAATTGCCTTTTGGAATGGAATAGTCAAGAGTAGAAAGGCATGATTCCCCTACCCCGCCATCTAACACTTGACTATGAGTCAGAGAATGCATCTTTCCATTTTTATCTAGTGTAATAACTTGATTGCCTCCCATATGCTCTTGAACACGGTCTTGAAATATCTTTGGACATGCTAGTACACTAGGAAGGAAAGAGTTGATACAATTAGAAACAAGAGTTGGTTTTTGAAGTGGCCTATGCACGAGCCCCTTCAATCTCTCTGGAACTTCATATGACATCATTGCCATATATAGTTGAAATCATACATATAAGATTATGTAAAAATCTTAACAAGTCTAGACAATCTCTCTGTCTCTCTATGTGTGTGTGTGTGTGTGTGTGTGTGTGTGTGTGTGTGGAGACTTGATTAAGAGAGGTTGACTTGATGAGTGTAGAGACTTCTTTAAGAGATTCGACTCTTGTGCATAAAGATTATCACATACAAGGATTTCAAATTAAGAAAAAGAAAAAGACACCAATGTACTTCATATTGATAAAATTCCTCAAGTCCACTTCGCTTCATGAACTGCATCATGCTTGTTCACGACATGAAAGGGGGTCCGTCGGCCAAAAAACAAAATCCAAAGAATGGTTCACTTCGTGAACTATTTATGTACTTTCACGGCCTAAGGTTTCATGCCTTAGAAGTTAGTGCCAAAAACAAATTAAAAAAATGGTTCACGCCATGAACCAACTCTGCACCAAGGCCTAAGGTTTTACGCCCTAGGAGTCCGCATTGAAAAAAAAGTAAAAAAATTAGTTTACACCATGAACCATTTCTACACTTTCTGGCCTAAGGTTTCACGCCCTATGACTCCGTGCAAAAAAAAAATGGTTCATGCTGTGAACCATTTCTACACCATCAGGGCCTAAGTTTCATGCCCTTGGAGTCCATGCCCAAAAAAACAAAAACAAAATTTGTGAAGTCCACTTCACGCCGTGAGTTGCACCCTCCTAGTCCACGAAGTCAAAGGGGTTCTGTTGGCCAAGAAAAACAAAATTCAAAAAATTCCCTCACGTCGTGAATGGTTTCCGCACTTTCACAGCCTAAGGTTTCACGCCCTAGGAGTCTGCTCTCTATGATTTGCACCCTACTTAGTTCAGAACATGAAAGAGGGTCCATTGGAAAAAAAAGAAAAATAAAAAAGTTGGTTCATCCCGTGAACTATTTTTGCACTTTCACAGCCCAAGGTTTCACGCCCTAGGAGTACGCGCCCAAAAAAAAATTCTAATTTTTCCATGAGGTCTAATTCACGGAATAAAACCCTGGCGTTTCACAACGTGAAAGACTTTGTTCATGGCAAAAAAAAAATGAATTTAATTTTTTTCGTTGAAGAGGAGTTCACAGCATTAAACCCTAAGGTTTCACGGCGTGCCAAAATTAAAAATAAAATAAAAATAAAATAAATTGATAAAATTTTAAAAAAGTGCACTACACGCCGTGAACTACAGCGTGTTAGTTCACGACGTGAAAGGGGGTCTACCGATAAAAAAATAAAAGAAAGAAAATCAAATAAATGGTTCACACCGTAAACCATTTTTACACTTTCATGTGATAACTTTTAACACCCTAGGAGTCCGCGTGTCGAAAAAATTATTGAAAAAATAGTTCACACTGTGAACCATTTTTACACTTTCATGGCCTAAGGTTTCATGCCCTAGGAGTCCATGCTCAAAAAAATGAAAAAGATGGTTCACTCTATGAATAATTTTTGCACTTTCACGACCTAAGGTTTCATGCCCTAAGAGTCCATGCCCAAAATATAAAAAATAAAAAATAAATTTAATTTTGTATGAAGTCCGGTGCACACCCAAAGGTTTCACGCCCTAGAAGTCCATGCCAAAAAAAAAATGGTTTATGTCGTCGCGTGAACTAATGCTACACTTTCATAGCCTAAGATTTCACTGCCTAGGAGTTCACTGCCTAGGAGTTCGCACCCAAAAAATAAATAAATAGATAAATTTTTACACTTTCACGGCCTGAGGTTTCACGCCCTAGGAATCCATGCCAAGAAAATAAAAAATAAAAATAAATTTAATTTTACATTGAAGTCGAGTTTACGGCATAAAAGACCTTGTTCATGCTAAAAAAAAATGGGATAAAATTTGTGAAGCGGACTTCACGTCGTGAACTACAGTGTGCTAGTTCACGACGAATTGAAAGGAGGTCCGTTGGCCAAAAAAAAAATAAGAAGAAAGATTCATGCCCTGAACCATTTTTGCACTTTTGCGGCCTAAGGTTTCACGCCTTAGGAGTCCACACCCCAAAAAAAATTGAACAAATGGTTCACACCGTAAACCATTACTGCACTTTCACGTCCTAGGGTTTCACGCCCTAGGAGTCCGTGCCTAAAATACTTTTAAAAAATAATAATAATTCATGCTATGAACTATTTTTTTGAATTAGGGCCTAAGGTTTCACGCCAAAGAAGTCCGGTTCACGGCGTAAAACCCTAAGGTTTCACGACGATGTGAAAGACTTTGTTCACGCTTAAAAAAAATTAAAATTAAATTTTCCATGAATTCGGTTCACGGCAGAAAACCCTAAGGTTTTATGGCGTCAAAGATTTTTTTTTTCACAAAAAAAAATTGATTAAATTTGTGAAGTCTGCTTCACACCATGAACTACACCGTGCTAGTTCACGATGTGAAAGAGGGTGTGTCGCCAAAAAATATTAATTAAAAAAAATGGTTCACACCGTGAACCATTTTTGCACTCTCACGGCCTAAGGATTCACGCCTTTTGTCTGCGCCTAAGGTTTAACCTCCTAGGAGTCCATGCCCAATAAATAAATAAATAAATTTAACTTTTCAATGAAGTCTGGCTCATGGCGTGAAATAAGGTTTCATGACGTGAAAGACTTTGTTCACGCCCAAAACAAAAATTTAATATAATTTTTCCCATGAAGTTTGGTTCAAGGCGTAAAACGCTAAAGTTTCATGACGACAGGAAAGACTTTATTGATGCCTAAAAATAAAAAGTAAAAAAATTTGTGAGGTCCACTTCACGCTATGAACTGCACCCTACTAGTTCACGATGTGAAAGAGGGTCCGTAGGATGAAAAAAAAGAAAATGAAAAAAATTATTCACACAATAAATTCTTTCTACACTTTCAGAGCCTAAGGTTTCACGCCCTAGGAGTCTGTGCCCATTTTTTTTAAAAATAATTCTATGAACTTTGGTTATGTTATGAAACCCTAATGTTTCACGATGTCAAAGACTTTGTTCATGCCAAAAATAAATTAATTTATTTTTTTCATCAAGGCCAGTTCAGAGCATGAAACCCTAAGGTATCACGGCGTGAAACACTTCGTTCAAGCCCAAAAAAATTGGAGTTAATTTTTCTGTGAAGTTCAGTTCATGGCGTAAAACCCTAAGGTTTCACGTAATGAAAGAATTTGTTTATGCAAAAAGAAAAAATTTTGACTTTATTTTTTTCGTCAAGTCCGGTTCACAGTGTGAAATCCTAAGGTTTCAAGGCGTGAAACACTTTGTTCATGCCCAAAAAAAATAGAATTTAATTTTTCCATGAAGTCTTGTTCATCGCGTGAAACCCTAAGGTCTCACGGTAAAACTAATTTTTTAAAAAAAATTTGTGAAATCTACTTCGTCACGACGTAAACTTCACCCTCGCAGTTGACGATGTGAAAGGGGGTTCATCCGGCAAAAAAAAAAACAAATTTGAAAAAATGGTTCACGTCACGAATAATTTTTATCATTTGACAACTCAGGTTCACGCCCTAGGAGTCTAGGCGCCAAAAACAAAATTTGCAAAATTGGTTCAAGTTGTGAATCATTTCTGCACTTTCACGGCCTAAGGTTTCACGCCCTAGGAGTCCGCGCTGAAAAATGGTTCACGTCGTGAACCACTTTTGCACCTTCACGGCCTAGGAATGCGTGCCCAAAAAAAGAAAAAAGGAAATTCTATTTTTTTGTGAGATTCGCTACACGACATGAAACACTTCGTTTATGCTCTAAAAAATAATAATAAATAAAATAAAATAAAAGAGATAAAATTTGTGAAGTTTGCATCACGCCATGAACTGCAGCCTCTTAGTTCACGATGTGGAAGGGAAAATGTCGACAAAAAAAATAAGAGAAAGAAAATCGAATAAATGGTTCACACCATAAACCATTTTTACAATTTCATGTCATAACTTTTAACGCCCTAGGAGTCCGCACGTCGAAAAATTATTGAAAAAATAGTTCACGCCGTGAACCATTTTTGCACTTTCATGGCCTAAGGGTTCACGCCCTAGGAGTCCATGCTGAAAAAAAGAAGAAAAGATGGTTCACTCTAGGAATAATTTTTGCACTTTCATGACCTAAGGTTTCATGCCCTAAGAGTCCGTGCCAAAAAATAATAAAACAAATTTGTATGAAGTCCGGTTCACACCCAAAGGTTTCACGCCCTAGAAGTCCGCGCCAAAAAAATGGTTTACATTGTTGTCGCGTGAACTAATGCTACACTTTCACGGCCTAAGGTTTCACTGCCTAGGAGTCTCTGCCCAAAAAATTTAAAAAAAATAAATAAATTTTTACACTTTCACAGCCAAATAAAAATAAATTTAATTTTACATTGAACTCCAATTTACAGCATAAAAAACCTTGTTCATGTGGGAAAAAAAATTGGGATAAAATTTATGAAGCAGACTTCACCGCCGTGAACTACACCCTGCTAGTTCACGAATTGAAAGGGGGTTCGTTGGCCAAAAAAAAGAAGAAAAGATTCATGCCCTGAACCATTTCTGCACTTTCGAAGCCTAAGGTTTCACGCCTTAGGAGTCCTCCACACCCAAAAAAAAAATCGAACAAATGGTTCACACCGTTAACTATATCTGTACTTTCACGTCCTAGGGTTTGACGCCCTAGGACTATGTGCCTAAAATACTTCAAAAAATAATAATAATTCATGCTGTGAACCATTTTTTTGATTTAAGGGCCTAAGGTTTCACGCCAAAGAAGTTTTGTTCATGGCGTAAAACCCTAAGGTTTCACGACGTGAAAGACTTTTTTCATGCTAAAAAAAAAATTTTAATTTTCCATGAATTCGGTTTACGGCATAAAACCCTAAGGTTTTATGGCGTGAAAGACTTCGTTTGTGCTGTAAAAAAAAACAAAATGATAAAATTCATGAAGTCTGCTTCATGCCATGAACTACACTGTGCAAGTTCAGGTTGTGAAAGAGGGTGTGTCGGCCAAAAAATATTTATTAAAAAAATGGTTCACACCGTGAACCATTTCTACACTCTCACAGCCTAAGGATTCATGCCTTTTGTTTGGGCCTAAGGTTAAACCTCCTAGGAGTCCGCACCCAATAAATAAATAAATAAATTTAACTTTTCCATGAAGTCTGGCTCATGGCGTGAAATAAGGTTTCACGGCGTGAAAGACTTTGTTCACGCCCAAAACAAAAATTTAATATAATTTTTCTGTGAAGTTCGGTTCAAGGCGTGAAACCCTAAAGTTTCACGACAGGAAAGACTTTGTTAATAAAATAAAATAAAATTCGTGTGGTCCGCTTCACACTGTGAACTGCACCGTGCTAGTTCACGATGTGAAAAAGGGTCCATAGGACGAAAAAAAAGAAAATGAAAAAAATTATTCACACCATCAATTCTTTCTACACTTTCACGGCCTAAGGTTTCATGCCCTAGGAGTCTGCGCCCAATTTTTTTAAAATTTTTTTCTATGAAGTCTGGTTATGTTGTGAAACCCTAATGTTTCACGGTGTCAAAGACTTCGTTCATGCCAAAAAAAATTAATTTATTTCTTCATGAAGCCCAGTTCACAGCGTGAAACCGTATAGTTTCATGGCGTGAAACACTTCGTTCAAGCCCAAAAAAATTTGAATTTACTTTTTCCGCGAAGTTCGATTCATGGCATGAAACCCTAAGGTTTCACGTAATGAAAGACTTCGTTTATGCAAAAAGAAAGAAATTGACTTTATTTTTTTTCGTTAAGTCTAGTTCACAGCATGAAATCCTAAGGTTTCAAGGCGTGAAACACTTCGTTCATGCCCAAAAAAAAATAGAATTTAATTTTTCCATGAAGTCATGTTCATGGCGTGAAACCCTAAGGTCTCATGGCAAAACAAAATTTTTAAATAAAATTCGTGAAATCTGCTTCTTCACGACGTGAACTTCACCTTGCCAATTCACAATGTGAAAGGGGATTCGTTGGGCAAAAAAAAACAAATTTGAAAAAATGGTTCACGTTGCGAACCATTTTTGTCATTTTATGGCTGAAGGTTCACGCCCTAGGAGTCTACGTGCCAAAAAGAAAATTCACAAAATTGGTTCAAGTTGTGAATCATTTCTGCACTTTCACGGCCTAAGGTTTCACGCCCTAGGAGTCCGCGCCAAAAAATGGTTCACGTCGTGAATCATTTTTACACCTTCACGGCCTAGGAATGCGTGCCCAAAAAAAGAAAAAAGGAAATTCTATTTTTTTCATGAACTTCGCTACACGGCATGAAACACTTCGTTTATGCTCTAAAAAATAATAATTAATAAAATAAAATTAAAGAGATAAAATTCATGAAGTTTGCTTCACACTGTGAATTGCAGCTTGTTAGTTCATGACATGAAAGGGGGTCTATCGACAAAAAAAAATATAGAGAAAGAAAATCGAATAAATGGTTCACGTCGTAAACCATTTTTTCACTTTCATGTCATAACTTTTAATTCCCTAGGAGTCCACGCGTTGAAAAAATTAGTACAAAAATAGTTCATGCCATGAACCATTTTTGCACTTTCATGGCCTAAGGTTTCATGCCCTAGTAGTCCATGCTGAAAAAAAATGAAAAAGTAGGCTTCATGCCCCAAGGCTTCCTCACTGAATTTTTTTAAAAAAAAAATGGTTTACACCATTAACCATTTCTACACTTTCACGGCCTAAGTTTTCACGTTCTAGGAGTTCGTGTGCCCAATTTTTTAAAAACGTTTTCCGTGAAGTCCACGGAGTTCACGGCTTGAAACCCTAAGGTTTTACGGTGTGAAAGACTTTGTTTATGCCAAAAAAATGATTTAAAAACCTCCTCCTGTAAATGTATTTTTATATTCACCATATTAGATAATTTGGGAAAAATCCCATTCCCATTTGAAAAATGGGAGCATGGTGAACTTGTCCAAAAGTTTGTCAAAACCCCCTCATGTGACATATCATCGGAAAGATCTTGAAGAATAGAATCTAAATCTATGATCTCCGACAAATTTAGAGTTAGTATGTTTAAGATATGTCCAAAACTATATGGAGTAATTGATTCCCAAAATGTGAGATTTTTTCCAAATTACCTAATATTGACTTATATTAAATTTACCTTAAAATTTTAAATAAAAAAACCCCTTCGTTTGAACTCACATGATATACTTACATATTTTTAGGTGAGCCCCCCGAGCATAGGCTCATGCCAAATTAGTCCTTTAGCACCAAATCCCACTCCCAATACCACCCCCATATCAACTCCAAATCACATACCTCCTACTCTATACCATCCCTAGCACACCCAAGTATCCACTACTCTTTGGCACCTTGCACATCATGGAGTATCCGATCCACTATGTATTCATTAAATGATTTGGTAGGATGTGAGTAATGACGCCATGAAAGTCTTGCAGTTAGGACCAATGTTTTTTATCATTCCATGCACTCTTACCCTCACTCTCTCCCATACACTTCCCCCCCATGAAAATCTTTGTACATGAGGACTCTTTTTGGTGAGATCACTCCTCTCCTCTTCATGACTCTCATGTGTTCTTAGCATTTTCTTCTTTCTTGGAGAGTTTTGAGTTATGTTTAGAGTTGATTTCATTTGGGGTGATGCCCATCTTATTGCTCACTTGTTCTCTTATTATGTTTAGGATAGTGTAGGTGTCCTAGCCCCACCTTCATTTGGCTAAGTTGTGCCCCCTTTCTCCTTAGTTGCTAGGGAAGCTCTTCCCCTAGTTTCCCTTGGTGACACTACAAGGGATCGGGCTCATACCCGCGCTCCTAGCCGCGGAAAATGACTTGTGGAAAAAAAGTAACGGGCCCGTGTATCAGCGCATGTATCATCATGGCCAGAGACATGCGTGTAAAAGCACATGTATAGAAGTAGTCAGACGCACTGATACAAGGGCGTATACACGCATTTTGTCAGTTTTGCACTGTGCTTATACACCCGCATTTCACAGAGTATTCGCGTATATACACGCAACTTTTATAGAGTTGACGCATCTATACACGCAAATAGAGAGCAAAAAAAAAATCTAAAGAGTGCTATTTGGTACCTGAATGCTGTTCCAGTAATCCAGCACCCAATAGCATTCTCAGGATTTTTTTTTGGGTGCATTGCACCATCCACGAGGTGCACCATCCAGGAGGAAGATTTAGTGCATTGTCATTACACGATTCAAGAACGACATGAATGCATACATTGTCAATACACGATTCAAGACAGACATGAATGCAATACTATCAATTCACGATTCAATATTACTATCAAAATTTTATGTGTACACATATATACAAGGGAGTCCATATGTCAAAGTAGCCCATGGCTTCAGTTACAAAAATATATATATAACCACATCCTCAATATGGAATGTGATACTATAAGTCTGAGTACTACTTTGACCCAGATGATGACTCGCTGGTCCCTCCATGATCAGATAAGCTCACATCGATATACATGTCCGATGAGTAGTGCTCACGTCCAACAGGAGCAGTGGCGGCGGGTGGAGCATATGGAGGATATAACAAGCCGCAATGAAGATGATGTCGAACATGCCAATGAAGATGTTGTGATCGATGATCAAGAAATAAGAGATGATCATGATAATGAGGATGAGAGTGCCATTTCTCATGATCATGAGGATGACCCTTCAGGCTACCATTGAGGATGATGGTGATGTTGATGAGGATGATCAGGGCATCGATACCATTATCAATGGATAGAATATCGATAGTGGAATAAATTTAATCATAGCCTTACAAATTGATCAAATGGATATTGATGTTGATCGTTTAGCAAGGATGGATCTTATTGAAGATGAGATCGAACCCTAACCAATCCATCACTGTATCATTCTAAATTGATGACATTTCTATTGTATATGTTGTCTTTTAATTATCATCTCATGATTTATTTTTGAATATATTTCATTGTTGTAAATGCATGTAGTGGGATTATGTAATGATATATACTGTAATGTACTATGAGATGGTTTAAAGAAAATGGTTTTTAATTTTGTAAAGGAATGGAGTTTTTCTTAATAAAGTTCTCGCGTGTAATAAAGCGTGTATAATTGTGTGTATATACACGCGCTCATACACGCATTTTTGAAACCAATATACACGCAAATTTAGATGCCAATATACACGCACTGGTAGATGCATTTCTGAAACCAGTATACACGTGAATTTAGATGCCAATATACACGCGCCCAATACTACTCATATACATGCGTGACCATACACGTGCCCGTAACTTATCGCATGTATTGAACGCGTGTATGCTAGCAGTGTCTTGTAGTGTGAGTCAAGTAGGTGGCTAGGGTGTAGAGGCCATCCCGTCCAAGTTTTCCCCCACCAACATGCATGCACACTTGTATGCATGTGTACATCATACACACCCCAAATACATGCATGCAAACACACATAGTTCTGGATTTTATTTCTACTATATACACTAGAACTATAATGATTACATTATAAAACAATTCATTATTTAAATCAAAGATGGTTCTTAACAGAATTCCAAAAGAGAATTGACTGTTGAAACTCATAAGCATGTAAGCATGTATTCATTTTTTATTTCTTTTGAAAAGTTCATGTCATAAGTACCATTTTTTTAAAAGCAAAATTAAATCTTAAAATAGGTGTGTGGAAGGATGCTTTACATTGATAAAACATGTACATTATTTTGCCCTGTACTATTCTACATACGTAGGCCTATAAACACTACAAGAGTATGAGAGAATAGTCGTGCAATGTAGCCATGAAATACAGAGAGAAAGTAGTGAGAGAGTGGTGCCAATGACAGCGGATGCACCGAACGTGGCACTTTTATCAACATGGCTATAGCCAACGTAGACACATAAATAGACACATAGGTAGCAGGGGGTACTAGGAAAATTTTGAGAGTAGATTTCAGAGAGAAAATTAGCAATTTGTTGGCTATTTTTATGGGTTGGAGTTTAATATATAGGTTCCTAAGAGGTAGTTATACCTTTAGAATTAGTTCTTATGGGTTGGGATTTAATATATAGGCTCCTAAGAGATAGTTGTACCTTCATAATTTGCAATTTGTTTGGTATTTTTATGGGTTGGGGATTTAAGATATAGGTGCCTAAGAGATAGTTATACCTCCATAATTCAAGACCAGGGATTTCATTAACGTCTTCACAATTTCGTGATCACGTTAACAAAACCTGTTGTTAACATATTAAAACTTGTGATCACATTGTATATTCACATGACTTGAGCAATGACCTGCCAGAACCCACTAGTCTCATAACACCTCCGGGCTTCTTGTTTTCCCGACGGGCCCACCGGGATATCTGATATCTCAGCAGGCCCGCTGGGAAAACCAAAGAACCCCGGCGGGGTTCTGTTCTATTTATAAACACTGCCCGACACCCATCGTGGAACTTTTGGGAAGATAGTCCTTGTTTTGGGGGCGTGATATCTCTCCTCAAAGTACTTGTAAAGCTCTCGAGTTGCTAGAAGTGTCCTCTTGGGAAGAACGTCCTTATCTTAGGGGCTGTCGTCTTTCCTTGTAGGCACTCCTAAGGCTATTGAGCCACTCGTCCTTAGTTCATTGAATTGGGGGCAGGGTGTGGTTCATAGCTAATACTTGCGGAGATTTAGGGACAAATTTGGAGTCATTCAGCTTTGCATTTGAGCTACGTAGGTAATCTACCTCATTCTGCTTTATGAATGGTTTGATGGAGCCAAGAGTCCTGCTTAGGGGCTTGTATTGGTTCTTGATACTTGATATAGTTTAGAGTAGACAAGGGTCTATTGTCCTATACTAGAGTATTAGGCAAGCATAGATCTTTGATTTTCTTTGTGAATGTTAGAGAAGGTCTATTGTCCTATACTAGAGTATTGGGCAAGCATAGATCTTTGATTGTGTAAAGTATCCTTAATTGGGTACAAAAGGCATCCTTCATTGGGGGTGCAATGTGCATGATAGTTTCGAAGTAGTTTTGTAGTCAGACCTTGCAAGATAGTTTCGAAGTAGTTTTGTGTTATGTGATGATCTTTTGTATTTGTCAAGATAGTTTCAAAGTAGTTTGTCTGCTAATGTATGTTTTGTAATACGTGAGTGACTTTGTTGTTTTTTCATTTGTGTATTCATTGTTATATGCTTGGTTGAATAGGTTATTTGTTGAGATGGAGGACAATGTTGGATCCAGTGATACCTCCAATAGAGTCCAAATTCCAAATAGTAGGAAAAAAAAGGCACCTGGGATAGAGTGGCAATATGCAATTAACGTTGGTGATCGATTCATAGATTGGGAGTGCAAGCTATGCCATGCAGTAAAATCAGGTGGGGCGCCTCGACTAAGAGAACCCTTTTTAGGCGGACCGAAGAAAAAGTCATGTACCCACCCCTCTGCACCTGTAGTGGCCAAACGCATAAGAGAAGAAATTCAAAAGAAAGATTCAAGAAAACATGACACTCCTACTGTTAATGTATCAAGGTAGCAAGAACACTGTTGTTCTAATCATCAAACTCTCGCTACATCGCCTGCTTGTACTCCGAACATCAATGTGCAACCAGAAAGTAATCTACCCAGTGCATCTTCTTACAAGCGGAACTTTGACGTAGGAAATATACCCATGCGTCAAACTTCATTGCAAGAAAGCCTACATCAAGGTCGGCTCGATGATGCACAACTCGCCCTTGCTGAAGCAATTTACTTTTCTGGGAGTGCTATGATGATGGTGGACAGTGAGCATTGGAAGAGAGCATGGAAGAAAATTGGTGAGTTTGGACCAGGGTTTTCACCGCCTACGTACCATGCTATGCGAAATGATCTATTAGAGAAATGTTATGCGCAAGGAAAAGAACATGTACAAAGAATAATTCTTAGCAATATAAAGCTTTCTGGATGTAGTATAGTAAGTGATGGATGGTCTAATGTACAAAGAAAACCATTAATTAATATAATGGTTATTTCACCTAGAGGTGAGACTTTCATCCGTGCCGTGGATTTTGCTGGTTCAATCAAAACTGGGGCTTACATTGCTCAAGTCATTGGCTCTGTGTGATAGAGGAAGTGGGTGCCAAAAATGTAGTCCAAATCGTCATGGACAATGCAAAGAATTGCAAGAATGCATCCAAAATCCTACAGCGACAATATCCACAGGTTTTTTCGTTAGGCTATAATACTCATAGTTTGAATCTTGTTTTAAAAGATTGGTATAAAAGTGATGATACCAAATGGTTTGCCTCAATCGTCGACACTGCTCCAGCTTGTGAGATTCATGCTCAAGAGATAGAGAGTGTTAGATATTTTTCGACCTCGCATGTCAGTTATGTTAAAGCTTCCAGCAGAGACTAGGTTTTGCACTCACTTTTACACTTTTGAGTCTCTTTTTCGAAATAAAGATGCAGTTTGCGAAACATTTACATGCATGGCATTTCATGACTGGGAGAGCACTCAACTTGAAAAAGTGAAAGAGAAAATCAAAGTCTTGAAGGCAGCGCTTACGAGAAGAAGTTGGTGGAACAGTGTGATGGATGCATACCATGTAATGATGCCTGTTATGTATGCCGTACGAAGTCTTGATCAAAGAGTGCCTAATCTCGAGAAAGCATGGATGCAATGGTGGATTGTCCAGCGGAGTTTGGAGTGTCCTGAGAAATTAGAGCATTCAGTGGTGGAAAAGCAATGGCGTGTACCATTCTCCAGTAGACAAAGAAAAGTCCTATTGAAGTACTTTCATGCTAGATGGATTGGAGCGCATTCACCACTACACAGTGCTGCTTACATGTTAGATCCTGAATATTGGAATATGGATTTGATGTCCAACGTTGAGGTGGTGTAAGATTTTTATAAAGTGGTAAACACTTTCTATAATAATGTTGATGATCATGTGAAGTGCATAAAGGAGATGACCTCTTTTCGATTGAAAGAGGGTTTATTTTCCAACTCCCTTCTTCAACAAATGTCTAAAGAGCAACCTGCATGGAAGTGGTGGATGATGAATGGTGGTGAGCATTATGCTGTATTGCGCAACCTTGCGATGAAGGTTCTAAGTCAGTGCTCTTCAAACTCAGGCTCAGAAAGAAACTGGAGCATGTACAAATATATTCACAGTACTATTTGCAATCGACTTCTTGCAGATCGAGCAGATAAACTTGTTTACATGTATTGCAATGAAAAGATCTTGCGACACATTGAAAGCGAAGAGTATGAAGAAGATATGCCCAGATGGATGTACAATTGTGATGATGTAGTAGACGAGAACTTTGATGTTGGACGCACGTCGTGCACTACCCTTGAGATAGAAGACAATTTAGACATTGACTTAGATGAGCTTAATTTAGCAGACGAGAGGGTAAACGGTGAAAGAATTTTGGAGCAAGATACTGACATAGAGGAAGAAGTCATTTCATTAATTTCATAAAAAGTACTTGTACAAATGATCGTATTTGAAGAAATTATCAATACAAAAGTAGGATTTATGTCTTTCTTAGCTTTCATCTTGAAATAAATTGCGAATTGCACTAGGAGTTGCATCTAAAGGTCTTGGTGGTTTATATTCACTAGCCATGTCGAACACTGTATAAATGCCTTGATTTATTGGGACAGTGCACAATGCACATGTGGAAATATTTTGCATTTGCCTCACTAAACATATTAAGTGGTAGTAGTGTCCACATGGTAGTATATACTGGCCGCTCCACCCATCGAATACTTTGTAACATACAGGACATTGGGGGGTGGAGAAACTAGTAGCCTCAGCAGAAACTCCCACAAGATCAGGATGTATCAAAAAATGAGAGATGTGGTTTCCTTGGCGCACAGGAGCAATACGTGAAGAGATGGTCAGTACATCTTGGTTGATCTTTGTGAGCTGCTCTTGAATCCCTCTATTGGCCGGGGGAGGAGTTGACGCTTGAGATAATCGCTCAACTTCTTTCTCCTTCTCTGCTAGCTATGCCCCTAAGCTTTCTTTGACCTTGTTTAACTCCAATCGAGCGCCCTCCACCATGAGAGCAAGTTCCTCCCTTGTGAATGTCACTGTCTCTTCGTATGTCGTGGGTGTTGACAGTGGCCTCTCTGGAGGCGAAGTCCACTGGAGTTTCTAGGATAAATTGTGCATATAGCGTACACCTCCAAGAAAATGCGCTTGGCATTAATTTTAATATCATTATGAGTGCAACGTGAAACCTTCCATCTTCCCTTCTTAATCTTGCCATCTGGACATGGCCATATTTCCTTTATCATCTCTGTGGTTACGCGTTTATTTATGTCTTTCCATTGGGCATAAGTAGGATTTGTCCATTTCGACAACCTGCATGCTGTTCTCGTGGCTTCGCGGGCTGTCAGTCCATGTGCAAGGGCCTTCATTCGCTCATATGCCTTCTTGGCTAACTCTTGATGCTCGTTTGCTTGCGCTTCTGCCATATCTGCATGAACGTAAATGACTTTAGGATTTTAATGAACTGTAAAGATCAACGTAAGATAAATTGACCATTACCCTCAAAAGCTTAAAGTTTAACACCACGAGAGGAGATATGTATTGCAAAGACTCAATGAGAAATATCCACTTGACTCAAAAAATACTTCAAACAATGCGCGCACATCAAATTTTGAAGAGAAAACATAAACTTAGCACCACAAGAGATATTGCAAAGACTCAATGAGATAATATTTCAAACAATGGACACATATCAAATTTTGAAGAGAGACAAACAAAGTGCCATTCTTGAAACTTAATCTCCTGATACTGTATCATTACAAAATTGGGGTGAATGACACGATAGCTCTACAAGAGGACGTTGTGCCCTCGTTGGGTCAGTATTTAGTGATCTAAAAAATTCCACTACTTGCAAAACAGATTTTCGCTCGTCGCGATTAGGCAGACACATCCAATTTTTGACCTTATAAATAATAGTGTCCATGGTAACTTTGTCATAGGAACTATTATCCATCCACAACTCTTGTACTTTCTGCCAAAAGTCATATAAAATTTGTAATAAATATCCTAAAGCAAAAACATCAGATGCAGGAGTGTATGCATCTACCAAAAACAAATCATAAATTTTCGAGACTATCCACGGTCGTTTATTTCACTCTCTGTCTGCGTAGGAGACCGCCTGTGCCACCTTCTCAGGTTCTTGTCTGCTTCAAATACAAAATTGAGAGACACCCATTTTTTGAGCACTCTCAGCAGTAACCCCCAATCGATAATACCTACACGTGGCTTCAACTCTTTTGTAAAATCCAACACTACATTGAATGGATGTAGGTCGGTATGTACAATTCCTGCCAAATGTGCGACAACTAGGCCTTCCACTAGGGCATGCATAATATGTGGCATGTTTATTAATATTTGTTTTATTTTAGAAAGTTCTAGATGACTTAAAGGAATATTATCAGGCGGGGGTTGTCTCCATCCTCGATCCAAACGGAAAATTGCTCTGGTAAACTCACTGAATCTGAAGGGGACCTTCAGAAGAGTATCACCAAGCGAGCCGCCATTATAGTATGGGAAAATAGTGATCCAAGGAGATTCTTTTGTGAAGGCAATACACCTGACAATTGATGGGTGTAGAACCTACATGCCCTACTCTGCCTGGAAGCTCTCGAACTTGGCGCTGCCTTCTCCTTTGTAGTGCTTTCTGCAAAAAGTAATGTGCTCCGGCAAAAAATGATATACCTTTAACTGTATACTCTTTTACTGTGCCAAAAACACCAGAGCCTATTGTTTGCCCTTTGAGCAGAGCCTCGTGCGGGATGCCAATGAGGTGTGTGCATATAGAATTGTAGATTGTACGATTAATGGCACCTGTCCCACTCGCATCTGCCTGGCTGGACGTTGCAGCGACGTTGCAACGATGCACTCTTTTGGGGAGTGACTTTGCATCCAGCGCCTTCATGCGCTTGCTCTTGGCTCTTTGCTCGCTGCATACAGCATCCCATAACTGTAGACGATGCATATTAGCTTCAGGCGGGGTAGCATCTCTAAGATCATTGCATGCTACATGCATGCTCCCCAAAATAGTTCGTGTTATATGCTGATGGTTGAAATCTGCTATCTTTTGTCTATCAAGCAACTCGGTGTTGCCTCTGCTTCGAAGTCGACGCTGTGCATTTTCCCATATCTGCTCTAGTAGATCTCGCATGAGTATCTCAGACTCATTGATCTTTTTGACGATGTCATCTGCACATTGTGACACTATGATGGATTGCTTCAATGCAAATTGCCCGTAGAACGATTTTACGCTCTTCAGGGGAAAGCATGTTGGTCGTCTTCGTAAATCTAGCAAATATCACTAAACACAACAAAAATAGAATATTAAACAACATTACTAAAATCAACATCAAGCAAACGTGAGAGAACAGCAATAAGTGTATCATTACTTATCAATGATCAAACAAAAACGGAATATCAAATAATTTTACTGAAATCAACATCATCCAATACATCATCAAACGTGAGAGAACAGTAACAAGTGTATCATTACTTATCAATGATCAAACAAAAACGGAATATCAAACAATATTTCTGAACTCAACATCATGCAATACATTATCGAACGTGAGACAACCACAACAAGTGCATTATTACTTATCAAGTGTATATATGTTGCACTCCTCATCTACACACCTACCATGACAGAGAGAGAGAGAGAGAGTTGTGAAGTGTATTATGAGAGAGAGAGAGAGAGGGGGGGGGAGGAAGAGAGAGAGGTGTGACAGATAGAGAGAGAGGGGACATTAGATGACATTTTTAATAGTTTTGTGAGTTCCTAAAGAGATAAAAATAATGTTTTGTATTCCTAAAGCACTCCTCATCTACACACCTATCGTGACAGAGAGAGAGAGTTGTGAAGTGTATCATGAGAGAGTTGTGAAGTGTATCATGAGAGAGAGAGAGAGGGGGGGGGAGGAAGAGAGAGAGTTGTGACAGATAGAGAGAAGAAACATTAGATGACATTTTCAATATTTTTGTGAGTTCCTAAAGAGGAAAATAATGTATTGTTTTATTTTTTAAGTGAATAGAGGGAGAAAAAAGAATTTATTAGGAATTATGTATATTTTAAGAGAAAAAAAAGAAATCCTCATCTACACATCTATCGTGTTGTGAAGTGTATCATGAGAGAGAGAGAGGGGGGCAGGAAGAGAGAGAGAGATATTCATTTTTTCGAGTTACGATATTATGAAACAAACGTAAAGACAATATGATGTAAACTTTGATCCATGAAATACTCATGCCACGTTAGCAACCAAGTATCGCATGGATCACACACAATAAAAACAATACAAGTCAAATCAAGCAAATTTACGACATTTTTTCGACCGCGTTAACGATCACATGCCGTAATATGCAAGCAAATTGACGACATTTTTTCGACCGCATTAACGATCACATGCCGCAATATGCAAAAAACAATATATACACTAGTGGACGACACCAACTTACCGCGTTAACGACAAAATGCCGCCCGATTCTATGGGAATACGAATAGGATACGGACATACACTGGCCGCGTTACCGACCATATGCCCGCATTTGACAAAGGGAAGGGAAGGGAAGGTGACATCGCCATAACGATACTATGCTTGCCGCGTTATCGACTAGTACCGCTATGGCATGCTATACTTACCATAGGACACAAACCAGCCGCGTTACCGACTAAGTGCCCCAGGGTAAGCACCATTCCGAAGAATGGCCTTACACACACACCCCTCATGTGGCGGACCACCCACATCCTGCCGCGCATTGTGACAATGGGCGGCTACCAGCACGAACACACATCCACACACACACACACAAACACAACTCTCATTACTTGTGTATACTGTCATCAATGAACTCCCAAAGGGCCCCCCGGGCCCATATATATAGAAAATTGTAGCCCGCCGGGCTGGATGACCACCCCGGAGGGACCCGTTGAGTTTTTATTTTTCCCGACGGGACCGCCGGGTATTGCAAAATCCCGGCGGGATTTTATCCGGTTATCAGGGAGCTTCCCACCGGCTTTTTGGGAACATGTTAACATGTTAACATGTTAATAACATGTTAACACATGTTAATAACATGTTAACACATGTTAATAACATGTTAACACATGTTATTAACAAAAAAAAATTATAATCACGTGAATATAAAATCATTTTTCAAGACTAATAAATTGTGAAAATGAAAAATTTATTAGAGTGAGATTGTCCCTAACATTGGTAGTGTCTTGAATTAATTCCATCCATAGTAATTGGTCTATCTGAAGGTCCATAATATCCCCACACAAGGCATATGAGGGTCTAGCGATATGGGGTTTAGTGATAAAAACTATGGGCATTGGTAACTGGCAATTGCAAACTTTTTCCACCAAACCTTTAAAAACAAAGAGTGTAGTGTCATTTGGCAACATTTTTTGTGTTGAGTAAATGACACCTGACTCCTTTTTTTTCTAACTTTAGTATTAGGCATTAGAATATTACACATTGTCTTTTATACTTGGACCCTTGTTTACACTCATTAACTAATGGCATTCACACTTGACCATGCCCATGGGCACCCACTCAACTATTTATACTTGTTTGGCTTTTGTTACAAACCATCCACACCCAATAAGTTCTGTCCTTGAAACTTGGGTATCATCATCATTCAATGTAGCATTGGAGATCAAGAAGCCACGCATGGGCATGATTTCACCAAAGTTGGAAGCATCACTTTCCATAGGTTGAAAACTGTGTAAAATGCTCCCAAAACAGTCCCAAACAAGTGCTCAAGGTTGACACTTCACAAGCATGAAGCTTCCAAACAAGTGCTCAAGGTTGACACTTCACAAGCATGAAGCTTCCAAAAGATGAGGATCCATAGCTTTCATGTTTAGGGCTCAATATAATAGTTAATTTCCACAAATTCCAACAAGTATATTCACTGCTTATCTGATCCATTTTCATCCCTCATTTGCATGCCAAACCTCTTCATGACCTTCCAACATTGATGCGGGTTGCCATGAAGCTTCTTCCTTGGGTAAACCCTTCCATTTGATGAGGTATTCTGCAATTGAATGGCTGCGCAACACTCTTTCCCTAGTGCCCAACACCCTTTCGGGAACATACTCAATCATGTCCACTTCATTCATGGGTGTGGCAGCTCATCAAACACTTGCACTTCTGGTCCCACATAAGGCTTCAATTGAGATACATGGAAGACATCATGTATCCTTGTCATTGGTGGAAGCAAGAGTTGGTATGCCACTTCACCAACCTTCTTCAAGACCTTGTATGGACCATAATATCGATGAGCCAATTTAGTGTTGGTGTTGCCTTTGAGAGGGTCATATCTACACTTAGGGATTCTCACAAAATCCCCTTCCTTGAACCCCATTGGCCTCGTATGTTGGTCCTCATAAACCTTCATCCTCTCTTGGGCGCGCTTCATGTTCTCTTTGCATTGTTGAAGCAGTGTATGCATCTTCTCAACCTCTTCCTTGGCACTTGGATTCACATCCTCTTGCTTGGCAATCATGCTTGGTACATTCACCTTGTACCCATACAAAGCCTCAAATGGCGACATTCCATTTCTAGCATGATATCTTCTCAACCTCTTCCTTGGCACTTGGATTCACATCCTCTTGCTTGGCAATCATGCTTGGTACATTCACCTTGTACCCATACAAAGCCTCAAATGGCGACATTCCATTTCTAGCATGATATCTACTATTGTAAGCAAATTCAGCAAGAGGCAAAAACCTCTCATCCCAAACACTTTGAATCTCATGGTAATAGTGTCTCAAATAGGTCTCCACCCACTTATTCACTCTCTCCGTTTGACCATCGGTTTGAGGATGATAAGCAGTGCGCTCGGCGTGAGCTTGGTACCCATAATCTCAAACAAAGTCCTCCAAAATGAACTTATGAATTTGGCATCTCTTTCGCTAACAATTTGTTGTGGCATACCATGCAATTTGAACACACTTTCCACACAAATTATCTTGCAACCATAGATGCCGTGTACTTCACTTTGGTAGGGATAAAATGTGCCACCTTGGGCAACCAATCCACCACCACATACAAGCTGTCCCATCCCATCTTTGTGAGAGGAAGTTTTGTGATGAAATCCATCAAAATATGAGTCCATTTTCCCTCGGGAATGGGTAAGGGATGTAGCGATCCACCCGGCTTATGCGTTGGATCCTTGTTGAGTTGACATGGCATACATCTTGTCACATAATTGTGCACATTTTTCCACATGCCCTTCCAAAAGAATCTTTTTCTATTAATCTTTTCAAATGTTTTGTAAAGGCCCAAATGGTGATTGGCTAGGTTCCACCCAACCCATGTCTATCAACTCCTTGACTTGCTTTTGGCAACTTCATCTTTCTCCACCTTTGAGAGCCTATAGGGTGGCTTGTTAACTACTTTTGCATTCAGTTCAAGATCAATACCATGATCTACATCCCTCTTAGGTGGTAAGATCTTGGGAATTTGAAACACATATTTGTAAGCCTCTAAGAGCTTGGCTATGTCACCATGCGTTTTGGTTTTTCTTTTCTTTGAAGACTCCTCTTTGTGCAAAGCTGTAGTACATACACACATCCCATCCTTTTTAGCTCTCTCTTGAGCTTTGTACCATTAATCAAGGTGAACTTGGATGTAGTAGTACCCCACAATGTCACTTGACTTATCTCATTCTGCATAAAGCTCATGAATCCCCTCTTCAAATTCATAGAGAATGTGTCAAGTGTGGACAGCCAATCACATCCCAACACTAAATCAATTGGCCCCATGTCCACCAACACTAACAAATAAGCTTTGCAAGCATAATCCTTTGAAAGAAAAACCTTCGTGTCCTTACACACTATTGTGCAATCCATACTTTCCCCATTTTTTTCCACTTGCACAACATGAAATGCATCCGAAGGATCCGGGTACAACCTCGGAATGAATTGCACTTTTCAAATTCAATAGAACACCCTGTTTTGGGTCAAAGAGTGCACAATCCTTGTGCACAATCACTTGGCAAGTTCTAATAAGCAATAGGCAATGGCAAGCACCCTTTTGACACCCTTTCTAAATGTCATTTTTTTTGCAAAAGACTCGCATAAAAAATTAAGCAGAGTCTCCTTTGTATTTTGGACCAAATCTCAAAATAAAGTAGCCTCGATCCAGAATGCCTTTTTCAATAGCATGTATACATCCATTTTGCTCAATGCATTACTCATATTAAGGGCCCCATTGCCTATGTGCAATACACAATGATGTCCATGTAGAAGTGTGTTGATGTAGACCGTGTTGATGGAACGTGTTTGCTTGCCAATCTCCCAGTCAAGCCTTCCCATGCCATTTACCGAGTTCAGGCCTCAAGGCAAAGGTTGGGGCCAAGTCTTGACACCAATGTACCTAATCCCCCTCCTTGCTGCTTTACAAAAGCACTCATGACAAGGAGAGTTCATGCCATGCTCCCTTGGCCTCTCCAACCAATGCTGAGGGTACCCTCACACACATACTAGATTCTATGAATCAAAGTGAATACAATGTGTGTGAGAGTGGTGTACAGTCCAAAATGTAGGGTAGAGTGAATTACATACACATTAGCATGAACTCATCCTCATTTATCAAAAACTTGGCATGTACTCATGCCCATTCATTTCCAAATAGTTCCAATTACATCAACACCACCAAAAGACAATGTGAAGCATTAAAAACCATCATATCACATCATATGGCATCCCCATTGGCCTCTCATGTGTGAAATATAGGCATCCCAACATCACATAGCATGTAATCAAACATCCATAAGGCTCAATGACATGTGAATGGTCTATGGAATCACTCAATTACAAGCTTATAGCCTCAATGCTCACATATCCCCAATCTAGTGCATTAGGGGTGGCATTTGGCTCATGTGGTAGCCATTCCAATCAATATGAAGCATATTACATTCGTGGAAGATGCCAATAGCATGAATGAATCACCAATTTCAACCCTAGGTCAAGAACTTGGGGTTTTCTTGGAATAAACCCTAAATCTTTCCCCTAGATGCCAAGAATTACCGAATTCCATGAGGGATTGAATGTAGGTACTCACCAATGATTGATTAGCTTCAGATTTTGCAGAGATCCCTTGCTTCTCTTGGCCTCTTGATCAAAGAGTCTTCAATTCATGAAAAGAAAGCTCTATTTAGCAAGAAAAGTTCTCCAATATGTGTAGTAATCATAGCTTAGCTCTCATTGGACACCACAGAGAGTAGACTCATCACCAAACAAGGCAAAAAAAACTGCTAGAAATCACAGATTCGCACCTGAGTACAGTGTGTTTTGTGGCTTTCAAATCACCTCACAATGGTGCTGCAAAACACATGGCTAGTGTAGTGCTTAACCTAGTTACATGGAAGATGAGAAGTCTTGCAAGAAATGACCATAACTAGGGTTCTTGGGATTGAAAAGAAGACTACAAACAGGGCTTGGAAATGGAGAAGAAAATTGAGAAAAGATGTAAGAAATGGATCAAAGTGGAGGCTCTGATACCATTGCAAGCAACTATTAGGGTTAGCACTCAAAATGGAGGGCTCACATGCATTCTCAAAGGGAGAAGCCACCATGAAAGCTTGAGAGAGATCAATGCTATAAATCTTGATTAGTATTGGTGAATTGTCATTAGACTATTACTCATTGTCTTTTATACTTGGACCCCTCTTCACACTCATTAACTAATGGCCTTCACACTTGACCATGCCCATGGGCCCCCACTCAACTATTTACACTTGTTTGGCCTTTGTTATATGAACCATTTTTGTACTTTCATGGCCTAAGGTTTCACGCCCTAAGAGTTTGTGCCCAAAAAAATAATTCCATGAGGTCCGGTTCGCGACGTGAAACCCTATGGTTTCAGTGCGTGAAAGACTTCTTTCACGCAAAAGAAAAAATGAATTTACTTTTTCCATGAAGTCCGGTTGACGACATAAACCCCTAGGGTTGCATGGTGTGAAAGACTTTGTTCATGCCAAAAAAAGAAGATAAAATTCCTAAAGTCTGCTTCACACTGTGAACTCCACCCACTAGTTCATGACGTGAAATAAGGTCCGGTGAAAAAAAAATCAAGAAAATGGTTCATGCCATGAACCATTTCTGCACTTTCATGGCCTAAGTTTTCACTCCCTAGGAGTTTGTTGGAAAAAAAAATTCAAAAAAAATGGTTCATGGCATGAACGATCTCTACACATTTACGGCCTAGGGTTCACACCCTAGGAGTCCGCACTGATTTTTTTTAAGTTTTTATTTTTGGAAAAAATGGTTTAGGTCGTGAACCATTTCTGCATTTTCACGGCCGAAGGTTTCATGCCCTAGGAGTCCGGGCCCAAAAAAAAATAAGATTTAATTTCTCTATGAAGTCTGGTTCATGGCGTGAAAGACTTCGTTCACACCCAAAAATAAATAAATCTAATTTAAATTTTTTATGAAGTTTGATTCACGGCATGAAAGACTTTGTTCACACCAAAAAATAATAAATAAAATAAAATAAAATTTGTAAAGTTTGCTTTACGCCATGAATTGCACCGTGCTAGTTCATGACGTGAAAGGGGGTTCGTCCGACCAAAAACAAATTTAAAAAAATTGTTCATGTCTTGAACCATTTTTGCACTTTCAAGGCCTAAGTTTTTACGCCCTAAGAGTTTGCGTTAAAAAAATGAGAAAATTGTTCACGCTGTAATGATTTCTGCACTTTCACGGTGCAACCGGACCTTTAATTTTCTTGAAGAGATTAATCAAAAGACTCATAAAAATTATATCAAATATCAAAACCACTACTTGAATTGAATTGAAAAATTAAAGCACATATCAAAACATAGAGTAAGAGAAAGAAATACATCACCATCAACACAAGGTAACACAAGACTGGGTGCAATCTTCCCCCCCCCCCAACGTGAGTGGCTTCTTCTCGCGTGGGTATTTTTATATATTCCAAAAAGCAGGCTTTAAGCCAAAAATAAAGTATACATCCATATTTGGACTTTGCCATTTAATTAGCCTTTGTCCTCAATTAACCTTTGTCCTCAAACCTTCTAAGGTTTGCACTATTTTTCTAATGCAATAATCCAACTTGTGCACATATGCACATTACAAAATAAATCAACTAATGCTCGTATGCACACTGTACAATAAATTGACGCATACACACACACATATCACACTGATGTCAAAATAATTTCAAATGCCATAATACGGCCACAAAAATATTGTGAGATTGGTCCACACGCCATGACTCAATCCACCATCCATGCGACACCTAAATCGGTACCCTCGCACTGTGCAACACCTAAATCGGTACCCTTGCACACCTCATCACCTAAACTCATAAACATAAACCACGTCAGTAGTAACAATCAATTGACATCACATCAATCAATCCTAATGTGTTCATGATGAGAAATAGGCATCATAAAAAATATATACAAATTTAAATGACCATGATTATTATTCAAATAACATGGGTCATAACAGTCCTCCCTGTTGGGAATCAACTGTCCTCAATTGTGTAATCAATGATGAGTGGATGGCTTCATGGTACAAGTGGAGGACAAGATCATCACATCAAACAATTTCTGAAAATAAAACCAAACAAATGAACGCATGTAAAAGGGATCTAAGTGTCCCATACCACATAGGTACCTTCCACATACAAACACTCGCTCTGGTAAAAGATAGAAGACATAGATACGTCTGGGGTAGGCATGTAAAACCAATCTAATATCCCATACCATAGATTAATTCCACACGACACTACCTTAAGAATAGAAGTTTGAGACGGAGTAGCTAATTCCCTCTGAAACTTTCATTCCGACATAACTTTTCTCTATCCTCAAAATTAGACTACAAGTCTTATTCCAAAAATGAATTAGGATGAAATGGAAATTCTTATCAACTTAAGATTGAAGAATAATCACTTACATTACTGTTAATAACTTGATGAATTCTGGGGATTTGTTCTTGATCTTAACTTGATGAATTCTGGAGATTTATTTTTGATCTTAATCTTAGTCTTGTAATTGTCTAACTAAATTCTTGGGATTTGTTTTTTATCTTAATCTTGATGAATTCTCGAGATTTGTTTTTTATCTTAATCTTAATCTTGTAATTGTCTACGTAAATTCAAAAATTATAATCTTTAAATAGGTATATAATTCTTGAATTTGTGAATCTTACTTGTAAACAATGAAATCAAAAGGGGATCTTGATCTTAAGCTTAATCTTAAACTTGAAATCAGAACTTGAAAATAAATAGACATCTTGCGTCTTAGTTGATAGCAAGAACTTGATATACTAGTAATGAATCTTGGCTTAGATTAAAAATACTTGAATAGATGAAAATTGGGAGATTAGTCTTTAATTAATCATAATTACAATTCTTGAATAAATCTTGTTCTTAAAGGGTTTGAATCTTGTGATTGAATATATCTTTGACTTAGAGCAATTCTTGGTTAAATCTTGTGGTTGAATATATCTTTGACTTAGAGCAATTCTTGGTCTAGAAAGAATCTTGTACTTGGATAGATCTTAAACTAGAAGACTTGAAAATTTAGACAAAACTTTACTTGAAAGAATCTTGTACTCAGATAGATCTTAAACTAGAACACTTGAAAATTTAGATAAAACTTTACTTGAATTGGTATAAACTTCGTAATTGTGATTGGTATACACCTTAAGCTTGGTTTCTAGTCACTTGAGAGCTATTTCTAGTCACTTGAGAGCTATTTCTTTACTTTTCTGATCATCACTAAATTTGATGGTGAAGCAATTTATAACTTGAATCAAAGACTGGAGAAACTTGCTTGGATCTTGAATCTTCAAATTGGTCTTAATCTTCTATGAAATGTCTAGCAATCATTTTTTTTAAAAACTTGAATTTAGGCAACTAGATCTTGAAGATAACTTTTACTAATCTTGTCTCGATCTTTCTATTTAGGTCACTGTATCTAAATTCTTTTCAAGAGCTAAAGTTTTCTAACTAGGTCTAGAAGAAAAGAATATTCAGAAAACAGATACAAAAGCAAACAAGAAATTGTATACAATTTTACACATACCTCCACCTTTGGTTAATGTGTCGAGTGCGTTAACCTCTTTGATGTCAAGCTATTCCTGAATAGTACGATGGTGCGGATATTCACCCATTTCTTGACAATTAAAAGAATAAGAAAAATTTAAAACAAGAGAAAAGATAGGGTTTCTTATCTCATATGGAATGTCAAACTAGATGTGAGTCCTGCCAAGTTAGCTCAATACACAAATGCATATTTTTTTAAAAGAAATAATCCATGTACTTTTAAAATTAAAGCTTTATTAATTAAAACTCAAAGAGTTTCTTAATTAAGCTTACTAATAAAAGCTTTGCTTAACATGATTTTCTACTAATTTAAATCCAACACACAGTTAAACCCAAGCTTAATAAAAGCTTAAACAAAATGATTAAGTGAATTCAATCATCTTGGAATTCATGAAGTTCAGGACAGATTTGTAAAAAAAAAAGCTTTGGAGAAAATTATAATTAGTGCATAATGATTTCAATATTTATAACTTGTATATATATATATATATAGCTTTTATGCTGATTAATAAACTTTTAATTAAACTTATTAAACTTAGTAAAAAGCTTATGAAAGCTTTACTAAAACTTGTAACCTAGCACGCCAAAGGCTGGAACGTAAAAAGAAAATAGCCCACTAAAGAAAAATTCTCACGACATCTCTTATAAAAATAAAAATAAAAATAAAAGTAAACATTGGAAACTTATAAAGCTTTTTAAATTTAAGCTTTGTAATAATCAAAGCTTTTAAGCCTCCTTAAGCACCAATAGATAATCGGCTTCTGAAAATTTCTCAATTCTCAGCGCTGGCCGCCCGGTTATGAAGGAGGAAGAGAGAGATTAAAAAAAATCAATTGAAAATTTATATATATATATATATATTAAAATCTATGAACTGGCCCTTCAGGATGCGCAGGGCGCAGGCCGTCGGCCAGATGGAGGGAGAAATAAAATAAAAAATTCAGCGCCTACTGAATTTCGCACAGCATCTAATTAAAAAATAAATAAAAATAGGCATATTAAGCTTATAGCTAATATAAGCTTTTAAGCTTTTTTTTTTAAAAAAAACACAAATAAAAATTCCTAGCACCCTGAAATTTGCAGCGCTAGGCGGCGTCGCCGATGGGATGGAGAGAAATTCAGCGCCTCCTGGTTTTTTGAGCAACCTGAAAATTTCCTCTCCTTGTAGCGTTCGCCGCCTAGGTATGAAGGAGGAGAGAGAGAGAGAGAAAAAGATCAATTTCAGAAATTTTCTCTCACAGAGCTTTTAATTAGCTCTTGGTGAATTATATACCGTCCATTATAGATTGCTTCCTCCCTCGATGGTTTAGCAATTGGAAAGCTAAGCAGGATTGGCTATCAATTTTGTAACCCATCCATACAGACAGATCACAAAGAGTTCAAGAATTTAGCAAAATCGCTTTTCAATTTTGAGAGAGGTTTCATGGTTTCTCAGATGGTTTACCACCTTTATTTTATCCTTTGGGCAATAGCTTGATGGAGATTTATTAGCCAATGGTTAAAAACAACCTTTATTTCATTCATACATAAAGAAAAATCCCTAAACGTCTTCTTCTTCAATTAAAATTCAAGAACATTTACCAAAATCTACCAAAATCACCTCTGTTTTTGTCTCTTTCACGTGTTTTTGTCTCTTTCACCTCTTTTTGACCGCCTTCAAGAAAATTAAATTTCACCAAAGCTCTGATACCTGATACCACTGCAACTGCACCTTTAATTTTCTTGAAGAGATTAATCAAAAGACTCATAAAAATTATATCAAATATCAAAACCACTACTTGAATTGAATTGAAAAATTAAAGCACATATCAAAACATAGAGCAAGAGAAAGAAATACATCACCATCAACACAAGGTAACACAAGACTGGGTGCAATCTTCCCCCCCAACGTGAGTGGCTTCTTCTTGCGTGGGTATTTTTATATATTCCAAAAAGCAGGCTTTAAGCCAAAAATAAAGTATACATCCATGTTTGGAGTTTGACATTTAATTAGCCTTTGTCCTCAATTAACCTTTGTCCTCAATTAACCTTGGTCCTCAAACCTTCTAAGGTTTGCACTATTTTTCTAATGCAATAATCCAACTTGTGCACATATGCACATTACAAAATAAATCAACTAATGCTCGTACGCACACTATACAATAAATTGACGCATGCACACACACATATCACACTGATGTCAAAATAATTTCAAATGCCATAATACGGCCACAAAAATATTATGAGATCGGTCCACACGCCATGACTCAATCCACCATCCGTGCGACACCTAAATCGGTACCCTCGCATTGTGCAACACCTAAATCGGTACCCTTGCACACCTCATCACCTAAACTCATAAACATAAACCACGTCAGTAGTAACAATCAATTGACATCACATCAATCAATCCTAATGTGTTCATGATGAGAAATAGGCATCATAAAAAAATATATACAAATTTAAATAACCATGATTATTATTCAAATAACATGGGTCATAACACACGGCCTAAGGTTTCATGCCTTAAGGGTCCACGCCCAAAAAAATGAAAAAATTTGGTGAGGTCTGGTTCACAACATGAGACCCTAAGGTTTCACATCGTGAAAGACTTGTTCACATCCAAAAAAAAAATCAAATTTACTTTTTCCATGAAGTCTGCTTGATTGTGTGAAACCCTAGGGTTGCATGGCGTAAAAGACTTTGTTCATGCCAAAAGAAAATATAAATTTATTAAATTTGTGAAGTCTTCTTCTTCACGCCGTGAACTGCACCCTGCTAGTTCACAATGCGAAATAGGATGTAGTGCCAAAAAAAAGATCCAAAAAAATTGTTCACGCCATGAACCATTTCTACACTTTCATGGTCTAAGGTTTCACACCCTAGAAGTTCATGCCGATTTGTTTTTTCAAACAAATGTTTGATGCCGTGAACCATTTCTGTATGTTCATGGCCTAAGGTTTTACGCCCTAGGAGTCCGTGCCTAAAAAGTAAATTTTAATTTTTTCGTAAAGTCTAGTTCATGGAGTGAAACCCTAAGTTTTCACAGCATGAAAGACTTCATTCATGCCCAAAAATAAATAAATAAATAGTCTAATTTGATTTTTTTTGTGAAGTCCGGTTTAGGATGTGAAATCATAAGGTTTCACGAAAGACTTTGTCACGATAAAAATTAAAATAAAAGAAAATATTCATAAAATTGGTGAAGTTCGCTTCACGTCATGAACTCCATTGTGCTAGTTCACGACATGAAAGGGGTCCGTTGGTCAAAAAAAAATTGGTTCTCGCTGTGCGTGAACCATTTCTACACTTTCACAGCTTAAGGTTTCACACCCTAGGAGTTCGTGTGTCGAAAAAAAAACAAAAAAAATGGTTCACGCCATGAATCATTTCTGCACTTTCACGGCCTAAGGATTCATGCCCTAGGAGTCGGTGCCAAAAAAAAAACAATGATAAAATTTGTGAAGTCCACCTCACGCCGTGAACTCCACATTGCTAGTTCTTCATGATGTGAAAGGGGGTCTGTTGGCAAAAAAATTAAAAAATGGTTGATGCCGTGAACCATTTCTACCCTTTGACGGCCTAAGCTTTCACGGTCTAGGAGTCTGCGCCAAAATAAAAAATAAAAAAATGGTTCATGTCGTAAACCATTTTTGCACTTTCACGGCCTAAGGTTTCACTCCCCAAGAGTCTGCACCAAGTTTTTTTTGGATAAAACTTGTGCTCGTTTGGAGACGGGTGATGCCACTATTATATATTTGATGTTGGCTTGTGCGCATATATACTTTTTTTAGGCTGGGTGCGTTGTTGATTTTACATATGCCGTATTTATGTTTTATTTGGAAACCTACATATATTCAATTTGGTAGGAAGATGAGTTGGAAATTTAGAAACATTTATAATAAATTTGGATGACAAAGAAAACTAGATCCCCCAGCGAGGATCGACGAACACGCGACCTTTCACTTATCAAGCGAACACACTACCACTATTCGAGGCACATATAAGAAAATACGGATTGCTTGATTATAGTTAATATATTTTTTAATTTGCATCCTTCCACATCTCATCATGTGAGACCTTATGAACCTTCTTGTCTACAGTGACATGTGAGAGCATCAATTTCACATAGAATAACCCTAGCCACATTGGTGTGGTGGTTTGTACATGCAATGTCTCCCCAATGCATAAAAATGGCCATTCTTTTCTTTTGGGTATGTAGTATATTTCTAATTTCTAATGACAATTTTTTTCCAAATGCTATAATGGCCTTAAAAAATGAGCTAAGTGTGTTAGCTTTGTAGCTTCAATGCTTGCCTTTTCAAGAGATTCCTAGATTACAAATATGAACTTAAGAATCCAAGACATCCATGTTGTCTATTTAATATAGATTGCTTTATCGATTTTGATGTTGTCAAGACATTTTGGATTCCATAATCTTATGGCGGTAGCTTGAGATGATGGATCTTAATCAATGGAAATAGTCGAATAATATATCATTTAAATATTTCAAGAGAATGTTGTCTTTTGTCCATATGAAGGTACTCTTGCATTGGAATAACTGTCAATCTTTTTTGAAAACTCTAGGCATCTTCTCCTGATCGATTATTTTACTATGAAAATGGCTTACTAATTGGCATTGCCTTATTATGGAGATCCATATTATCATTAGGATTATTTCCTCTAAAATTTTAGGAACCAGAAAACAAAGGGAAGAAAAGTGTCTATAAAATGGTTTAGGTTTTGTTTTAGTGGCATTCTTCATACATTTCATCACCTTCCATTTATCACAAAATGTAATATTACTTTCTAAAGCTAAAAAATATTAGAAGAAGGCTAAAGACACATCACAAAAAGGGTTTACAGTTCTTATCAAAAGTGAAAGAGAATGAAATGGTGCTGACTGTCTTAGTTAAACATAAGAAAGTATCAAAGTAAGGACCTTGTTTGTAAACTTTAAATGTTTCCAAAATTATGGCAATGATGCCACTTTGAAGCTCTTAGCATTTTCCCTCCCAATATCAACCAAGTACAAGGCCTAGTCGGTCACTTGTACTAAATACATGGTGACTTAGCTTTTCTACGAAGCTCTTTGAAAAACACTAAAGATGTTCTAGCCACCTTAGCAAGGCCCGAAATTGAGTCCAATTCCCCCCTAATCATCGAGGTATGCCCCTCTTCTTGCACCTCCAATGTTCTTTCTTCCTGCATGAAGCTCCTCTTTCGGCACTAGCCTCTTTTCGACTCCGTCAGCTAGTTCTGTCATCCCCATTTTGGCATTGCTCTTCTCCCTATACCGATGCTTTGATTTGATCTATCGGTTCCATCTTCTATCATCGGCATCATCTTCTTCTAGCTTCAGCAGCTTTTTGGAACTTTCGCTCTGCCAATTTCGTTAGTGGATCACACCTTAGTTGTGCATCTCTTTTCTCTTCCTTTTCTCTTTAAGCATATTGCATATCAGGTTTTTTCCCCACACACTCAGCTTCCTTGTGTTGTTTTCTTCAACTTCATTTGTCTTTGTGTATATGTTTGTTCCTTTCGTTTCATAGCATTGGTTCATAGCTCCCAGAGAGCAAATAATTGGTGAGCTCTTCAGAAGTTTGAGCTTTCTATTGGTCAAGCATAAACAGAGTTCACATGACTCTAAAAAAAAACATTCATCAATCTAGTAGGGGTAGCCAAGGTATGGAGGAAGGGATTCACAAAAAAAGGTATACTGATAATAAACCCAATGACTCATGCAAACAAAAGGTGAGATGAGGTGCGTTGTGCGTGTGTGTGTACCTCTTACAATGGTGCTTCAGCAATTTTGGCTTGTTGAAAGGCACTTTTTTCTCATACTACTCCTACTCTCATCAACTACTCACGCTATTTACTAAAACACTCCAAACACACTTTCTATTGGCAAGTAAGGTTTGAACCGATAGTGAACATCAATCTTATGCCTTTACACATTGGTCTAGTCCTCTTACCAGCCAAGACCCTTCTTGAAAGTGGTACCCAAGGTGTCTCTTAAAGATCATTCTTGTCACGCGGTGGATGCCGAAACGGAACCAAACATAGGAGGAATGAGCGATCAAGCCCTAAAACACCCTACCTCGTAAGAATAGAAGCTAGCCCTAGAGCTATCCCCCAAGATGATGGGAGGAAGAGACAATCCTTGGTGAGCCTCGATGCCTCTCACACACCAATGCCTTTACTAATAAAGAGAGGTGTAGTGTTAAAACCCTAAGATCTCTCTAGATAATTGTTATGCATAAACATGCATAAATCGAGCATAATCTCATCCACCCGACCACCCCTGACCCAAGGGATGCACACATGAATTATAAATGAAATACATCATACCTCTACCTTGATGTCGCATACCATCAAGAGGTATAACTCCAATCCAATAGCATGTAGCTATAGTGTGAAATGGTAAGTGAGTAGATATGATCCTCTACACAAGAGAGCATAACATAGCCTTGGCCTCACAAACCCAAGCCTCAAGGCCTCCTTTGAGTGTGCCCCATGCCCCTATTATATAGGAGCGCCCTCAAAAGTGACTCGACTCTCCATTTCCCATGTGTGACCCTTGGATGTCTGACCCTAACCGCCGTAACCCTCAAGGTTAGTCCTAACCCATGGTCCAATAGAGCTTGTTCCCATGCTCCCATGCTCACAAGCCTATTGTGGGTTAGCCTCCTAGTATATGCACTCATAATGTGAATATAACATATCTCCCCTCTCTCAAAAGATTGCACTCTTGCAATGAAAAAGAAGAAGAACTGCACTGAACAATATCAATCGACTCCCAAGTTGAAACCTCTATTTCCCTATCTTTCCACTTAATTTTAACCTCACGGATTAGTCAACTAGAAAGTTTCCTTTCTGTGAATTCAAGTACCTTATCAAGTTCATGTGGAACATAGGATAAATCTTCAACTTAAACGAGGTCTTGAGGAGTAACTGTGTAATCCTCACCTCTCCTAGTTTCCCTTTCAATCTATTGATATAAAAGACTGGATGAACTCTAACATGTGGAGGCAGTTTAAGTTCATACGCAACCGTGCCAATCCGATGTATAAATCAAAATCGACCACAATATCTAGGAGATAAATTCAAGCATTTTCCTTTTGACAAAGTCTAAAAATCTTTAGGAACTTCTAAATAAACCAACTCTCCTTGTTCAAAAGACCAAATTGAGCGTCCTCTATCAGCATAGAACCGTGCTCTATCCTGAGCACTCTTGATAGAATCCTAAGCTTCGGTCAGCATTTCCTGCATATCACACAAAAAATCCCTCGATGCATCAAGCTCAATGTCCTTATAAGACCGACATTAGAAGATGCCCTGGGTTGATACCCATACATAAGCATGAACGAACTAAAACCAATAGCCATATATTTAAAATTGTTATAGGCAAATTTCATCATTGGAAGATATTTTTCCAATTTGATGCTTTTCCAGAGACATATGCATGAAGCATATACTCTACAATCTGATTCATACGCTTTGTTTGCCCATCACACACTGCAGATGATCAGAGCAATTCACATTCAAAGTAACTTCCTTGTTGTAAACCATTAGGAATAAAGTAGGAAAACATGGCATTGAAAGAGTAGAAACTAGGAATTCCGGCGCACCGACATACGCACATCTGCACATGGAATAATCAATGTCCCAAGTTATCCATATTAATATAGAGAGTCATCAGCATCTCGATGAGTCACATATGTTCATCCGTAAACCTATCAGGTTGATTGTATAAATCACCTAAAGTACGAAACTAGAGAAATAAATGCCAACAAAGGAAAAATCTAAATTTCCTTAATTTGAACAGGACAAGATAAACTTGTTGAACTCTAAAGAAAGAGATTTCAACAAATGAAAATGCCGATGAGATTACACTCATAAAAACATGCAGGCTATAGATAAAAGAAGTTTTTATAGAGAATGCCCACACTATAACTTCTAGTGAATTTAGAAAATGAGATTGTCTTTAAATGTTGTGGTCAACATGCTAAGTGGTTTAAACAAAGCAACAATCTTGAGCCCAAATTATCCCATAAGATACTATATGTGAGGGATCACTAGCATCCCATACCACCATGGTACCACCCATACATACCTTAACAATTTGAAACTCTCTAGTGTGCCGTCTAGGAAATATGAATAAAATCCTTTATAAAAGAAATAAGATGGCCTTATCCAGACTTTTACATACTAAAACCTGTCTCTATATTCTTGAAACTACATCAAGGAATAACTCTTTTTGAGTAAATCATTAGAAAAGAAATTGAATTATTGGTGCCTTTCTAATGATAACTACCTAATAAACACAATAAAGTTGGGGTAGAAAAATAACTCACCTAGATACATAAACAACTAGGTATCCGAGTTGGAATATGTACAAGAGTAAAAGAAATATACTCCAAAATTACGCCCAAAAAACGAAGGCAAATGCTACCTTCAAAGCACATGATATTATCCAACAGATCAAAAGATCCTTATAAAACCATGTATAAAAGCATAGAATCTTTTCAAATCCATGAACACCATAGTTGATCATAAAAATCAATGCATGCCATCTAATGGACATTAATCATGCCAAAGGAAGCATTAAGATTGGTGTGGCCAACTGATAAATCCGGAGTATATGAACGTAGTGTCGTTCAAACAAAACTCCAAAGTAAGCAAGTGAAACATGTGTGTAGCACTCAATAAAAAACCCCTAGACACAAGTGATCTAGGTAAAACCTGATGAGTCCATAAAAAACTTGGAAAATATCCAATAAAATCCACCAAAACAAACAGATCAACTAACCCATGATAGAATTTGTCTTAGGCTTAAGAAATTAAGCACAAACCACACTTAAACAAGTGTAAAATAAATTATCATGAAAAGTATCAAAGGTGAAACACACTTTGAACGCAAATTATAGCCTGAAAAGAAATTAAGGAACATGTCCAAAAAGAATGGATAAACAATGGTAAAAAAATCATGAAACCATCGTTTAGAATAGATCCAAACAGAAATATCTACTAATACGAGGTACAATCATATTAATAATATGCGAATAACCTACATCAATCTAATGTTAGCATGAGAAAACATACTTCAACATTAAATAACCCTTGAAAATATTAAATTCCTAAGAAAAAGAATTATCATGATTTTTTCCAAATTTTTCCTAATTTTATAGAGCCTCAAAATTTGATAATTTTGAATTCCACCAAACCTATCTTATGGCATTCCAAAACTATATTTTTTCATAAAATTTTTAGCAATTTAATTTACCAAATACCATTGATATTTTAAAAATATCAATTTTTAGGATTTTTAAAAATAATTTCTAAAATATTTCTAATTTTTCTGAGAATCCCATCATTCATGAAATTTCCAATTCCGCCCGACAATTCTCAAATCCAATGAAAATTTACAATTTTAATGGATTTTCTAATTTGTGGGTCAAAAATATATTTTTAAAGGAATTTTAATGGTCACGAGCATCCGAATGGACACACCACATGCCAAACACCAACCCCACATTTTTCAAAAATTTAAATAATTTTTGTCTAGTTTTCAGGAAGTTTTTAAAATTTTTAATTTACCCCGAATGCATTTAGAATACGAACGGTCAACAAATTTCGGAATCCCAACAGTTTTCCTAGAATACGGAAAGCCAATAGTTTCGGGAAAATAAAAAGACCAAAAAAATCGAAATGTGAAAGGTCAAAAGTTTCCGGAATACGGAAGGTCGAAAGTTTTCGGAAAGCCAAAAGGTTTTGGGAAAGCGGAAAAACAAAAGGTTTCCCGGGAGATGAAAAGCCCAAAAAAAAATTAAGAGAATTTTTTTTTTAAAATTTCCTAAGATTTTTTTTCCTAGATGTCAAATTTTTCTAGTTTTCTTTTTCAAGCTTTTTTTGAAAAAATTCTCTTTTAATTTTTTTTAAAAAATTAATAAGCTTATTTAAGCTTATGGTTTTGATTTTTTAGGGGGAGGTGACATTTTTTTCGCTAGCGGTTGCTGCATTGCCCCCCCCCTTGCCTGTGCGTAGATTTGACAGAGGGATCTCTCTCTCTTCTCTCTCCATTCTCCTCTCTCCTTCACACCATTCCATGGCTCTTCTCCACCCTCTCGTTCTTTGTTAGAGAGGAGGTTGATTAGGCATTAATTTATCTTTTTAATTAAGCTAATCCTAATCAAAATTAAACATTAATTATGATTCATATTTTAAAAAATCCCTTTTAAGATAAATTTACACAAGGGAGAGGAAAAAAGAAAGAAAAATCAGAATTGAGAGGCGGAGAGGGTCCCATGCACACGGAGAGCATTTCATGCATCAACATGTTACCCCCTACTGAATTTCAGCAGAAAATCGGCAGAAATTTGATCACATACCCGCGAAAAAACCTACAAAAATGTATAAAAATACATTTTCAACTATAAAAATGCTCTAAAAAATTCTAAAAGATTAGGAAAAATTTCCTAAAAATTTTAGAAATTTAGGGAATCCATTCTACCAAAAATATCCATAGTAAAATATGTGGTATTTTTCATAAAAATTTTCATTAATGCTTATTTTAAACCATAAAAAATAGAAACAAATAGCATTAAACTCACGAAATTTCTCCGCAACATCGATTCATCCATTGAATAATAGTAACATGCATTCCAATTGCCATATTGATGATCCACATGTAAATCATCAATACAAATCAATAAAATAATATTTTTATTAGTAAATATTAAAATTTACTTCAAAAAAATACCCAAAATTGCAATAAGAAAGAAAAATCAAAACAATTAACTAGAGATTGCTCTGATACCACTCCTAAAACCCTAAGATCTCTCTAAATAAATGTTATGCATAAACATGCATGAACTAGGCATAAACTCATCCACCCGACCACCCCCGAGCATGTAGCTATAGGGTGAAATGGTAAGTGAGTAGATATGATCCTCTACAGAGCATAACACAGCCTTGGCCTCATAAGCCCAAGCCTCCAAGCCTCCTTTGAATGTGCCCCATGCCCCTATTATATAGGAGGGCCCTCAAGTGACTCTTGACTCTCCATTTCCCATGTGTGACCCTTGGATGCATGACCCTAACCTTAACCCTTTAGGTTAGTCGTAACCCATGCTCCACTAGAGCTTGTTCCCATGCTCCCATCCTCATAATCCTAATGTGGGTTAGGCTCTTAGTATATGCACTCATAATGTGCATATAACATGTAGAGAGATGGCAAGCTATGATACAAGCTAAAGCATAAGTAAGCACTGCCTACAAACTAATATGTAGACCAGGGAGAAAGCAATAAATCATTCCTCTTACCTTCATTCTATTTTCACTATTGAAAAGAAGAGAAAGATAAAGAGAGAAGAAGTCCCACTCTCGTTGTAGACCGCCATGTGCACTTGCTCCTTGCTATCCCAAAGGTAATCTTGCAAAGCCTTCCTTGCACAATGCAAGAGACTAGAAGAAGGACACACCACTCAATCCCAAATGGCAACACTCTCTCTACCAACCCTAACACTATTCAACAAAGAGAGCACTCTCTCAAGGCACAAATTTGAGTACAGAATGCAAGATTACTCTATTCTTTTGAAAAAGTGACTTTTATACAATGGAATAGTGTGAGCCGTGGTAGAGCTAGGTTTAGGGTTTTCTATTTGTGACTAAGGTTAAAATGTTAAATTCCTACAACCACTTTGCGGGCCACTTATATCATCGTGGACTTATTACATGGCTTACTGTTACAAGGCTCTTATGTAGCTAGATCTGGATAAATGTGCATGGGCTTATTAGAATAAGCAATGTTAATGGGAGCACAATGTTTGATCCTGGTGCATAGTGTTGTAGGTAGCATAACAATGATGCCATAGTCAATACTCGATCGATCACACATATTGACCCAAGATCCACATATAGATGCTAAGACAAGACATTGTCATCTAAGTTAGATAGGGGTCCCTATTTGAGCTCAAAATAAAAAGATCATTATGAAAATTAATAATTTCTCATCACCTCATATTATATCCTAATCCATCCAAAATTATTATGAGATAGTTCTACAATTATGATTTTATTCATGGCAGAACAAGAACTATGAATAGGATCAACAAAATTCATTTGGTCTTTCTTGTGAGGCACTGATTGTGGGTGTGAAAGAAAATTTTAAAATTATCAGATATGAAGCCTTAGTAGTCATCAAAGATTGGGATCATTGGCAAAGTTTTCAAGGTTTTGCAACAACAAACAATTAAAGTATACAACTTGTATTAGACAAGATGGGTGAGTGAAAAACATGCTCTAATTGCATAAGCTATTAAATTACATGGGGGGTTATCTTTTGGGGCGAGCATTTCTTAGCAAGCAATTTTTAGATGTGGTGCACATTTCCCCTCTCTATCTCTGTCTATCTCTCTCTACCCCGAATGGCAGCGGCGACTAATGTCTTGGTGTATACTTGGCCTTTCAAGACTCTTCAACACCTAATTGAAATCTCACTTATATCAATCCTTGGTCGACCGATTGGCTAGAAAAAAGATCTCCTAGTAGCCATCAACATTCAAATCAAATGGCTTTTAGCAAGTAAAACTAGGGTTCTTGCCTTTGTCTTTCAATAGATGAATAGCATTGTGAGGATTCTATAGGAGTGATCTTTAAATAAGATCCTTGGTCTTTGGGCTACATAAAATGTGTGCCCTCTATCTTGAACTTGATGCTACTTGCTAATGCTTTGTTTTGGTTCCACAAATGCAACACAATATCCCCGAGGCTAAGTCTTGCAATTTTATTTGAGGAATGATGAGCTTCCACTTTGAGAAGATGCTTATCCTGTTTTGGTTGTGTTCCTTATCTTGACCGTGCTCACACAAGAGCTTATCTCTCCACAATGGCTACCTTTTTTGCTTGCATTCCAATGCAATCAGCTCCTCATTGTAGTGTTTCTCCAACCAAGTCCTTGATTCATCATGCACAAGCCCGAGCACACTTGCACAAACTCTTGCAGGTACTATGCTACCAAAAACAAAAAATACACACACACATAAGCAAAGTATGTAGCGGACGGGATCAAGATGGGGAAGGAGCCTCAACTCTTTTCTTCCATTTTTTCTTCTTTTCTTCTCCACACAACTCTCTCGACTTACAAAGTTAGCACACACTATTTTATCTAAAATAGCATAAGAGTCATAACTATCCTAAGCTAAACATCATGATCATGGTTCCACACCACATAGGTATGGATGTGTATTTGTCCAGTTGTTTTCTTGGGTCATGAGACGAGTATCGTTGAGCTTGTGTTTTTCAACATTTTCCAAAATAAAAGGCCTAGACATGGGAACCTCTTGCTGAAATCAGCAAGAACAACACTACCAATTGCCCTACTAGTCATTGTAATCCCAAAATATTAAGAAATGGTGTTCCTCCATTTAACCCAAAATAGTAAGAAAAATTTGGCATTATAATAGCAATATTCGAAAAAAATACTTGCACCCATGATAATTCCTTGGGAGAGAGTAGGAGTATTTAAGAAAAGAGGTGGATTAGGGTCATCCCTTGGAGTATTTTTGATAGCATGATTGTTGGGCACCTCCTCATGGTGTGGCCCATGGCTTGCATGGATCAGCCTTGCCATACGACATCTAGCCTTCCGCCTCAAGCAGCATGGACCTTATGGTCACCATGGTGTTGAAATGAAGAGTGAGTGCAAATTTTAGTAAAGGGTGAGATGAGAGTAAGAGAGAGATTTTGAAAACTTTTCTCTGAATTTATTTATGATCAGCAAGTGATGGAATTTGTGAAGGGGATCCCTGTATTTATAGCTAAGGGGGAGCCTTGCCCCATAATTGAAAACTGAAGGGAAATTTGACACACACCCCATCTTGAGTAGGGGGAGGAGAATGTGTTGAAGTATGACTCTCTAGTCAGCCTAATGTGTGTCTCTTGCATGTAGTGTCCATGTAGCAGTCACCCACGACATGGGGTAATACATTATATGAGTTCATTAGGTATAATGTAAGAGAGTGAAAAGACTCTCTCTCTCTCTCTCTCTCTCTCTCTCTCTCTCTCTCTCTCTCTCTCTCTCTCCTTCCATGCCTGGAGGTAGATTTACACTAGTACCAAGGGCCACTGAGGGGTCACTCCCCCCCCCTTGGGATTGTACTTTTCCTTTTCCACCACCTCTAAGGTGGTGCTTGGGGGGGGAGTGCAACACTTCTCACGTGAGGCACACCACTGAGATGGCTAGGCATAAAGTGAGTGCACACCACTGAGATAAAATACAAAACTCCAATAGTGTTGCACTCCCCCCCAAGCACCACCTTAAAAGTGTTGCACTACCCCCCAAGCACCACCTTAGAGGTGGTGGAAAAGGAAAAGTACAATCTTGAGTAAATTCTCATAGAGATGGCTAGGCATAAAAAGTGAGTGCACACCACTGAGATGGCAAGGCATAAAGTGAGTGCACACCACTGAGATAAAATACAAAACTCCAATAGTATATGCATCCAAGACTATTGCAAGATAGCAGCACCCCTCACTGGCTTACTAAAGAAAGACACAAAGATCATTTGGCTTGATCAAAGATTTACTAGTGTTGATCAAGCCAAATGATCTAGAAAGACACAAAGATCATTTGGCTTGATCAACACTAGTAAATCTTTGATCAAGCCAAATGATCTTTGTGTCTTTCTTTAGTAAGCCAGTGAGGGGTGCTGCTATCTTGCAATAGTCTTGGATGCATATACTATTGGAGTTTTGTATTTTATCTCAGTGGTGTGCACTCACTTTATGCCTAGCCATCTCTATGAGAATTTACTCAAGATTGTAATTTTCCTTTTCCATCACCTCTAAGGTGGTGCTTGGGGGGGAGTGCAACACTTCTAAGGTGGTGCTTGGGGGGGAGTGCAACACTATTGGAGTTTTGTATTTTATCTCAATGGTGTGCACTCACTTTATGCCTAGCCATCTCTATAAGAATTAACTCAAGATTATACTTTTCCTTTTCCACCTCCTCTAAGGTGGTGCTTGGGGGGGGAGTGCAACACTTCTCACGTGGAATCGTACTTTCCTTGTGGGTTCTAGCTTGACGCACATGTGTGGGCTTGGTTGAGCCACTTAGTGGTTGTATCACTCACTCTTCATCATTGTAATCTCGCATGCTATGATAGATTCCGTTTCCCATCTATTGTCTTTTTTGTTTATGTGTGTGTATGTCTATTTTTTGTTTTGCTTCTTCTCTTCGACATTCTAACATGGTAGCAGATGTTGTGTTGCTAGCTACTTGTGGCTCAATTGTAATCTCGCATGCTATGATAGATTCTGTTTCCCGTCTATTGTCTTTTTTGTTTATGTGTGTGTATGTCTATTTTGTGTTTTGCTTTTTGTGTCAGATGTTGTGTTGCTAGCACCTTGTGGCTCAATTCTAATCTCGCATGCCATGATAGATTCTGTTTCCCATCTATTGTCTTTTTTGTTATGTGTGTGTATGTCTATTTTGTGTTTTACTTCTTCTCTTGCGCATTCTAACATGGTATCAAATGTTGTGTTGCTAGCTCCTTGTGTCTCAATTGTAATCTCGCATGCTATGATAGATTTCGTTTCCCATCTATTGTCTTTTTTGTTTATGTGTGTGTATGTCTATTTTGTGTTTTGCTTCTTCTCCTGCGCATTCTAACATGGTATCAGATGTTGTGTTGCTAGCTCCTTGTGGCTCAATTGTAATCTCGCATGCTATGATAGATTTCGTTTCCCGTCTATTGTCTTTTTTGTTTATGTGTGTGTATGTCTATTTTGTGTTTTGCTTCTTCTCTTGCGCATTCTAACATGGTATCAGATGTTGTGTTGCTAGCTCCTTGTGGCTCAATTGTAATCTTGCATGCTATGATAGATTCCGTTTCCCGTCTATTGTCTTTTGTGTTTATGTGTGTGTATGTCTATTTTGTGTTTTGCTTATTGTGTCAGATGTTGTGTTGCTTTGCTTATTCTCTTGGGCATTCTAACATGGTGTCACATGTTGTGTTGCTAGCTCCTTATGGCTCAATTGTAATCTCGCATGCCATGACAGATTCCATTTCCCGTCTGTTGTCTTTTTTGTTTTTGTGTCTGTGTGTCTATTTTGTGTTTTGCTTCTTCTCTTGCGCATTCTAACATGGTATCAGATGTTGTCTTGCTAGCTCCTTGTGGCTCAATTGCTGAGCAATGGATTGGCCTTTTCTTGACGATCTTCTGGAGGTTTGTGGGGTGGCTTCATTTTCTTAGTGTGGGGGATGCTTTCAAGCTTGCATTTTGGCGGGAGTCATTCACCTTTGTGTGTCTTGCGTTTTTGCCGTGAGGACCCCTTAGGTGGTTGCATTTTGGTATTGGTGCTCTCTTCGACATAGACCGTGACATGTGGGATCTCTTCGCCTCCCCTCGATAATTGTAAGGTAATCTCTATTTGCTACATTTGGATATAGTGTACTTTGCATTTTTGCATGTTGTGGGTGTATATCTCAGTTTGAGAGAGGGTGTGCTTGCTTGACTATTTTTTTACTCACGTGGGAACCAAAAGCTTGTGCCACACCACCTTCTTGTCCTCTTGCATTTTGCTCGAGTGATAGAATTGTGTCGGTGTGGTAGAAGGGACGATCTTGTTCCAGAAGCGTGTGCCGTTTGTGCATTTGTGTTTTGTGTGCTTATCTTTTCTAATTGTTTTGCCAATTTGTTTTGCGGTTTCAACCACCCACCATGTGCTTCTCTGCTATCACTCAAGTAGAGCGGTACATTGCTTTTGGTTTCTCATTGCACATCATCATTATGTCATACCTCCATGCAAGTTTGGAGTTCCTTGGACTTGGAACTTGGATCTCAACTTGAGTTCATTGGATTTGCATTTGGACCTAGTACTAGCTCGATGAGAGATTCTTGTCGGTCATCCCTGTGGTGTGCTCAACATTAGAGATCTCGTGCCTCGACATCGACTTTGACTTGGATATTCTACATCAGCATATTTGTTTGCTTTGTATTCATTGTTGTATTGATCTTAACTTGATAAGCCCGTGGATTGTTCCTGAAAGGGGGCAGGGCATGTTCCCCGCTTAGTGTGTGTGTATTGTGCAAGTTTCCTAAACCCTTCCCTCTCTCTATATCTCTATCTCTTGCATACGTGGTTGAATCTGTCACGGCACGCCCTGCTGGGCTTACAAGTTAAAAGGTGGCTAGGCATTCATTAGCCCAAACGGTATGACCTTAAAGGCAAAGATTCCCCATTTCGGTTGCAAAGGCAGGGCTATTGACACCTGGTCGTAATTGGAGAATCTATCCAGGAAGCTATAAGCATCCCTTCCTGCAATCCTCTCTAGTACATGCTCTCTCAATGGCATCGGATAATGGTCTCTTTGGGTGGCTACATTCACCTTCTTCAAGTCTATACGGACTCTGATCTTGCCGTATTTTTTCATGGCGATGACGATTGGAGAGACTTGGTATGCTCAATCGCATAGATTAAATCGGCATCTATTAGCTTCTGGATCTTCTCCCGAACCAGTTTGGAGTAATTTGGGTTTGTGTGGTAGGGTTTTTTAGCACAAGCTTTGCTCCATTTGTGGAATAGAGTGGTGCACTACTTTCGGTGGCACTCCCTTCATATGTATGTAAGTCCACGCAAAGCAATCATTGTAATCCTTGATCAGGTTAAGGAGGTTTTTCTGATCCGTAGGGGCTAAGACAATCTGCTACGTAGACGTTTCATGGCTCCTCCCCCACAGTAGCGATGTTAACTTCCTTAGTCAGGACTAGCCCTTCATAGGATGTTTCGTCTTGTGCAACTACACTACTTGCGGGTGGTATGGCTATGTGACATTGACTCACTAGGGCGGCTGCTTCGCCTTAAAAAACACGACATGGTGCTCAACTTATTGTCATTAAAAGCGCTAGTCAAACGTGTGTGCGAGGGGTGTATAGTCGGCAAAATGCACCGTGCCTCAGTGGGAGCTGCCGGAAAATTGTAGCTTGTGCAGAATGATGTATGCAGTCCAATGCAGACCCCATTTATTGGCGGATATTTGTACTTTGTGACCTTCATCGACTATGCTACCTGCCACGCATGGATGTACCCGTTGAAGCACAAGTCAAAGGTGTTTGTGTGCTTCAAAAGTTTCTTGGCAATTGTTGAAAATTTCAGCAGCAGTAAGCTGGACACCAGTTTAGGGAGGGAATACATGTCACATGAATTCAACGCATTTATGTTGGAAAGGGGCATTATCCATCAGTGTACAAAATACCCACCTCAACGAAACGGTGTGGCCGAATGCAAAATAGGTCTCTTATGGAGATTGCGCAATGTATGCTTATAGGCAAATGCCTCCCTCACAAATTCTGGTTGGAAGTAGTCATGTGCTCGACTTATGCATTGAATCAGTGCTCAACCAAAGCATTGAAAACCGTTACGCCCCATATGAGGCATGGAATGAACGGAAGCCAGTGGTGCAACACATGCGTGTGTTTGGATGTTTGGCATATGCCTTGGTGTTGTCACGGCATAGGCATAAGCTACAAGACAAGGCAATGAAATGCATTTTTGTGGGTTACAATCAAGAAAGCAAAGGTTATTATTTGTACGAGCCCTTGACGAGTAAAATCATCGTCAATCCAATCGGGGTGTGGTATTTGCTGAAAACGCAAGTCAGCCCGTGTTACAATGCAAAACGCAGCCCATTGTGGGACCACAAGATGTATTTGATACATTGTTCTAGAGTGGTACACCGAAACTGGACCATGTACATGCGTCTATTGAGGCAATAATGCAACAAAATCAGTAGCCTTTGCTAGCTGAAAATCAGCCTGAGTTTCAACCATTGATCAGGCATATATGGATGATGTAGTGGCCGAAGAAAGGGCTGCTATCAGGGAGGTTAAAGCAGTCCCGAGATGGCTGTTAGACACATTGTAGGATAGCAAACAGTCCACTCCTCTACCTGATAGAACAAGAGCCTCTACTCTCCACGCATAGAAAAATTTTCTTGCACAGGTATTTGTATCTTCAGCCTGGAATGAGGAGCCTGTTTCATTTGAGAATTCCTCAAATGATGAGCTTTGGATGGCAGCCATGCAGTCGGGACTTGATTCCATTGACAAAAATGGCACATGGGAGTTATGTGACTTGCCCACCGCCCGCCGCAAGCAAGCATGCCATTAGCACAAAGTGGGTTTATAAGTTGAAACCATAGTTGTTTCTCGTATTGGTACGAACCAGTTAGTATCATACAGCTCGCACAGTAACGATATCGTACGGTACAATAAGACCATTGGCGCCGATGCAGTTTCCATTTTTTCGTAGTTTTTTGCCCGTTTTTCATTGTTTTCTCTTCGTTTTTTCTGCCATTTTGTGACCATTTTTTTGCCTAATTTGTGACCGTTTTCTTTGCCTTATCTTGGGCCATATCTTTGGATGTGGCCTCTCTTGACCACCTCCTATAAAATGCCCTCCCCCCCAAGCTTTCCACATTCAACGTTGAGCTTTGAAGCTCCAATCTCCATACCACATAGCTTGAGCCTTGAGCGTTGAATCTTGAAGCTCTAGTCTCTCTCTCTCTCTCTCTCTCTCTCTCTCTCTCAAATATCAAGCCTCCTCTCCCTCTCACTCCTCTCAACTCTCAAGCCATTCTCTCCCGCCTCACTCAAGCCTCTCTCACTCTCTCATTTTCTCAAGCCTTTCTCTCTCTCTCTCTCTCTCTCTCTCTCTCTCTCTCTCTCTCAAGCGTATCCATCTCTCCTTGTCTCTCTATTACAATGACGCTGTGAGGCAGCTCAGGAACACAAGAAGGCCACTATAGCTCGCCGACTCACCACCTTCGGAACACTCACAAGCACAAGGGGCACCACCAGCTTCTCTAACTGGAAAGAAAAATCTCTCTCTTTCTCTCTACCACCCAGAGATACCCAAAGAAAGGCAGTTTCAACAGCTCACATATCTCATTTTAAAAGCCTTTATCTGTTAGCAAGGCTAAGCCACTCATATATCATCAACACAAACCCTGTTATCCATTTACAAGGGGTTACATAAATTTTATCAATTTATAAGCTTCAACCCACTCTTCCTAGCACTCTCCTTTATCACACATTCACAACAAACAACTCACACACACATTGTCCACAGCTTCTCTTGGTCTCACACCAGAAGTCTCGAAACAAGGCAGCTACTACTTCTCTTCCTCTGCAGTTGTGCTGTCCGCCAGTTACCACAAGGCTCTCCTCGATTATTCCACAGCTCCTGTTCTCTGTCCCTGCAAACCATCAGCCCTACGCTTTTCCTTTGTAGCGATTCACTACCCCAGCCTCTCCCGTCGGCTTCTTTTGACACCAGCCGCTTCCGTCTCCTTCCCACAGGCAGCGCCCCACCAGCCTCTACCTTACCAAGACGGCTCCCAGCCACTGCTTCGCTCTCTTTGCCGAGTCCTCAAAGAGTGACCATCATGTTGTTTCTTTCTTCCCCGGTGACTCCTCTCACCAGCGATCGTGGTTTCTGCAGAATCTCCCTCAAGGCGGGTTTTTTTCCTTCTTTTCACCCCCGTCCCCTCGGCTCCAAGCGGCCACCTAACCTTCTCTCTTCAGACCCACCAGCCAGGCTCCTCTATTGACTACAAGGCGGCTACTTCAGACCTTCTTTCACGCCTGCAGAGCCTCTGCAAGGTGGCTACTCACCACGTCGATACTCTTCGCTGCAGCCACGCTGTCACACCCTACGCTCCAGGCCACTGATCACCCAGCGCCTCCTCTACTTCTCTTCACAGTCGTCTTTGCAAGCGGTCTCTCTAGCCACACCCAAAGTGCCCTCAGCTGGTCTTCTCTCTTCGCCAGCCTCTCAACACACAAGGCAGCAACCTCCTCCCACGCGTCTAGGTCTGTGCAATCACCTGCCAGCCCTTCATGTACAAGCAGCTCCTCGACCTTCTCTACTCTCTCTGCAGCGCCACAGCAAGCCACCTTCTCATGACCCCAGGCTTTTTCTTCGAAGCGGCCAACTCGAATCACCAGCCTCTCCTCTTTCTCGAACAAGGCGGCTATGCTCCTCCTCGAACCTTCGCCAGCTTCTGGATGCTACGCTGGCAGCCACAAAGGCAACAAAATAAGGCTCCACGTGGTCCTTTAATAGGGTGGCCACCTTGTATTATATTTTTTATTATTTTTTAAAGCCTCAAGCCTCAAAATGATGGCCACTAATGCCCTCGCATCTCCTTGTTTCTCAAGTTCAAGTGCAGCACCACGACCTTCTAAAATTATGCAACATCTGCCCACGACTTGAATCATCAGCATCATCATTACCAAGATGGCCATTCCAAACCTGAAAGACTCTACAAATTCAAGCATAAAAGCAATTTATATTTTGCTGGCGTCCTTTGTAAATTTCCATATTTACAGTCCAACTTAAGCTCTCTCCACTTAACCAGCTTATCTACATCCATTTCCACCAGAGGTTCATCAAAACCCCATCATTGACATCCTCATGCTCTTCCACCTCTTATTTTCACACTTCCCAGACACCTTCTTGACAACTAAAAAGCTCATACAAATAAAAACTTCAAGCCTCCAGTATAGCTGCTCCAAAAAAAATGCAGGCACTAACTCACTCCAAAGCCATTCAGTCTGTACACTTGCCAGGGCATTCAAGGCAAAGTTTTATTGCACACCATGCATCCCATATGTACACGGACTCAAAACACCTTTACAGAAAAATGCCTGACATACTTTGCCCAACCCCCAGCCTGCTGAATCATTCATGATCAGCAGTAAAAAGCATTTCAAGACCTAAATTCATATCCAAAAACTGCCCTTCATCTGAAATTATATCTTCAGACACTGCATCCTGCACAATCACCATCAAGCGTGCATAATACTTCTTCAGTCTGTATCCATTTACTCTAGAAGCATGTAAAGTCCCATCTAAATCTGCCAATTGATAGGTGCCATTTGCAAATCCTTGCATCACCAAGAAAGGTCCTTCCCACTTAATTTGAAACTTCTTATGAAAGGAATTATCCAGCCTGCTATTATAACGTAATGCCAAATCATCCTTCATAATTCCTTTCCTTTTAATCTTCTTGTTGAACTTCTCCAACGTCCTTGCCTACATATCTTCATAATGCTTCAAAGCATTATCCTTGTTCAGCTGTGCTTCTTGTAAATATAACAGTCGCTCTTTAAGGGCATCTTCAGGCTCTTTCAAAAGTTTTTCCAACATTTTAACAGCTGGTATCTCCACCGTAATAGGCAATAAGGCTTCCTTCCCATAAACAAGATGAAATGGAGTGAAACCTGTACCAGTTTTAATTGCTGTCCTGTATGCCCACAAGGCAGCATGCAATTCTAGATCCCAATTCTTGCCTTGTTGCTCTGTCACCTTAGATAAAATCTTGATCAATTCACCATTGAAACGCTCATTCAGGCCATTACACTATGGATAGTAAGGTGTGATAAAACTGCGACTAATCTTCATCTTTGTACACAAATAATCCATAAGCTCTGCTCTGAAACCTAGACCCTGATCAGAAAGCAATTCTAATGGTACACCAAATTTACAGCAGATATCTTGATATACAAATTTTGCCACTTCTTTAGCAGTAATTTGTTTCACTGCCTTTGCTTCCACCCATCTAGAAAGGTAATCAACTGCAATCAAGATGTAGCACTTCCCTCGGCTAGTAATAGGCAATGGTCCCACAGCATCAATTTCCCATTTTTCAAAAACATCATAAGCAAGAATTGTCTAACTCATTTCAGGCTTTAATATCCGTCTACTGTTGTTAGAAGGAATGATCCAAAGTCATGTCAAATGAACTAAGGTTGAAGGGTACTTCATGCCCTAAGGTTAAAGGCAATGTAAAAGCTAGAGGATCAAGTAAATGAGGTAGATTCTGTCATGACATAACTGATGATGTATGTAGTACCTCTTGTGTGTGTGAAAGGACAATGACCTTTGGGGAGATGGAGAGATTTTAGGAGATGCCTTTTGGCTCTTTGTAAAGGTTGTATCATGCCTATTTAAGAGGCTATTCCTAATGAAGAAACACGAATTCTATTGCCCCATTCATGTTGTTATTATGCTATGATTAAGTCTCCCTAATCATGCTTAACTAGTGCTTAATTACTAGCTTTATGATATGGCTCATTTCCATCCACCATAGCTCATCCATTGAGTATGAGATCAAGCTCATTCATACATTTAGTATTCTAACATGGTATCATAGCCACATTTCATTCCTAGGCCTAGTTATCATCATCATCTTCAAGGCATTAAACCATGGTCTTCATTTTCATCAAAATGAAGCTTTCCATTGAAGCTTCAACTACATAACCCTGGTCTTTTGCTGATTGCGGGCTGAATACTCAACCATTTCACAAACTTTTTGGTGCAAAAGAAAGCTAAGAGGCGGCGCTTTCAGCGTGTAGCTGCCCGTGAGTTCAATCGCCAGCATCGCGTCGCCATTACTCCTGCAAATCGGCGCTTTTTTTCTGCAAAAATCGGCTACAGCAGGAGACATGGTCCATGGTTTACTAATTCCTTTGGTGAGCACTTTAGCAATGTTATGAAGCTTATACATATTGAATTTCATGAGCATTGATGCACTGTAGCTGCTGCTTCAAGTCATTCATCAGTTTTCAAAGTGTCTGGAGTGTTGAGGCTCATATCAGTGATTTACTCACTTGTTTTGGATGGTGTTGAGCTCAATAGCTTAGCAAATCACTGCTATTCATTGTGTTCAAAGCATTTTAAGTGAATCATTTGGGAAGACCTTCAATGAAACACTCAAAGTCAACTCTGTTTTAGGGACAGCCTTCATATGAATGGATAAGGTTTGAGCTAATCCAATATGATTTTGTACTTCACTATCATATGGTACTGTGATGATGTAATAATAAACATCACAATTTAAAATCCTCTTCAACATTATCATGACGGAAAGTGATGCAGAATCCTCAAATGAATCATATGTGAGAAAATCCCTCAAAAGCACAAGAAAATTCAGAAAGCCTAGGATGCGGGTAAAAACTAGAACCTACTACTATCATCATGCTAGAGCTTTAGGGTTTGGGGAATTTCTAAGTAACAACATACACTTGTATGGTGATGGTGCCTTCTAGTTTTTGAACTCTCTTATTTCTCATGAGACTAGACACTGCCATTGTTTGGTAAGACCTTCTCATGGAGATGTCATCTCAAATCCTCATTAAAAATTCAATGGCCATGACTTCCACACATGGCAAGTCAAAATGAAGTTTTTGTTGATGAAAGATGGTGTTTGGGGCATCGTCAATGGATCTATACCTAAGCCCAACACTAGAGAAGGGGAAATCTCATGGCAAACCAAGGATGAGAAAGCTCTTGCTCTCATTGCTCTTGGATTGGAAGATAGTTACATTCATTACATTGGTAATGGTAACTCGTCACAAATAGGTTGGAACACACTTGACAAATCTTTTCGAGCACAAGGTCTACACAGTAAAATTAGTTTAAAGGTTGACTTTTACAGCTTGGAGCTAAAAATGGAAGAGACACTTGCGTCTCATATCAACAAAATGAAGAGCATAATGGCTCAACTAGAAGCCATAAATGAAACAGTCAAAGAAAGTGATGCCATTGCTATACTTCTCAAATCTATGCCTCCTGAATATGACACCATAATGCCCACTTTGAAGTATATGCATGATCCCACTTTAGAAGGCATTGAAAGTGTCCTTCTAGAAGAAGAAAAGAAACTTAAAGGAAGGGCCACCACAGAATTTATGACTCCTGCATATCTTGTTCAAAAACAAAATGGTAAAGCTCTTCAATGCTCACACTGTGGAAGAATGGGACACACCATAAAGAACTGCTACCACAAAGACAAACCAAAGCGTCAATGCACCATTTGTGGAAAGCCAGGACATCTAGCAGACAAATGCTACAGCAAAGTGGAAGCAAACATTGCTAGCACTTCAACCAATGCAGCCAACACTACTACCACCGAACAATGTAATCATATATCCACCTCTTATAATGATGAAGAGGTACCTGATGATGAATGGGCTTTCTAAAGCCATGATGATGCACTCCTTTACTCAAGATGTATGTTCACCTCTGACCACCGATGATGTAGGTCATGTGATATGATGTATGCTCATAGTTCTCCTACGTTGGCCATGTAGCCCACAAGGGGGGGATTGATGGGAGTTGGGTCTCCATGCTCAACACATGATGGTGCACATGAGGCACAATGTTCATGGATATGGAGTATTGGAGAGACATGTTTTCATGTTTATGTTTTTTCAGAATTTAGAGCTATGCTCCCTATGAGCTATGCTATTTTCTTTTATGCAATGTAGAGCTATGCTCCCTATGAGCCATGCTATTTTCTTTTATGCAATGTATTGGTCAAGGAAGGGTATTACACTATGACATGCCTTGATCAAGGAAGGGTGTTAGAAGGAATGATCCAAAGTCATGTCAAATGAACTAAGGTTGAAGGGTACTTCATGGCCTAAGGTTAAAGGCAATGTAAAAGCTAGAGGATCAAGTAAATGAGGTAGATTCTGTCATGACATAACTGATGATGTATGTAGTACCTCTTGTGTGTGTGAAAGGACAATGTTCTTTGGGGAGATGGAGAGATTTTAGGAGATGCCTTTTGGCTCTTTGTAAAGGTTGTATCATGCCTATTTAAGAGGCTATTCCTAATGAAGAAACACGAATTCTATTGCCCCATTCATGTTGTTATTATGCTGTGATTAAGTCTCCCTAATCATGCTTAACTAGTGCTTAATTACTAGCTTTATGATATGGCTCATTTCCATCCACCATAGCTCATCCATTGAGTATGAGATCAAGCTCATTCATACATTTAGTATTCTAACAACTGTGAGCTTGACATTGTTTGCATGACCTGCACCAATGATTAACATCCTTATGTACACTTGGCCATACATAACCTTCCTGCAATACTTTATGCAAGGTAATCTTTGAGGCAAAATGTCCACCACATGCTCCTTCATGGTTTTCCTTAAGAATCTTGTAGATTTCTTCCTTCCAAGGTACTAGTCGCATTATCAAATCAATTCCTTTCAAATACAAAGCATCACCAACCATCACATACCTTGCAGCTTTCCTGATGAAACCATATTTTTTTGATCTTTCAATACCATTAGGAATCATCCCTGTTAACAAAAACTCCTCAACATCCTGTAAATTCTCCCTGCCACAATAAAATGATGCATGAACAAAAACTTCACCAATCATTCCCTGGGCTGCTTCATCAGCTTCCTCATTATGGCCTTGATCCACATGCTTTAGACTCCAAGCTTCAAATTCCTTCAACAAACCTTTAATCTTAAAACACATTTCTTTGAGTAACATATTCTTTGACTTCCAAACTCCCAATACCTGTTTTACCACAAGCAATGCATCTCCTCGAATGCGAATCCTATGTACACCATGCTTTAAACATATTTGCAATCCCACTTCCAGAGTCAGATACTCTGCTTCATTGTTGCTATGTGCATCCACCTTAACACCCTTCTTAAAAACAAGGCAACCCTGTGGATCATAAATCACCAAACCTCCTAAGGCTGCATCATGGCTTTTCCTGTAAGAACCATCAAAATATAATAAGTGTGCATTCACCAATTCAGCCGCATCCTCAACTGGCTTCTTGATGGTCTCCTCCTTTATAAGAAGAGGACTCTCCTTATATGTCAGTAGATCAACTAAGGTAGCCCTGGTACTCTCTTCCACCAAGAATGAGAAAGTAAATTCCTGCAACTCAATCACCCACTTCATCATAGCCTTAGATAAATTTGTGCCATTTATCCATTGAGGCAAAAAAGTGTAGCTCGTCAAAAACGCAAAGGGACGAGGCAGCAAGTAATGGCGGAACCGCCTACACGCATATAGTACACTAACCATAACAAGTTCCACCTCTGATAACAACTTTTCTCTGGCAAGTTTTACCCTGCTAGCACAGTAGACTGGTTGCATATAATGTGATTCTCTCCCCTTCTGTAACAATATAGCTCCAATTGCATCTTCACCTACTGAAGGATTGTCATAAAATACCTGTTCCCAGTTAGGCGCATGCATTGTAGGAATAGCTCCCAATACCTCTTTCACTTTCTGGAAAACTTCCTCACACTCCTCCGTCCAATGCAAAGGATCATGCTTTGCTGCTTGCTGCAAAGGATATAACAACTGTGAAGATAGAGAGATGAATCGAGCCATATACTTCACCTTTTGCACAAAAGTAGCCAGTTGCCTTGTATTCTTTGGTGTAGGAAGAAGAAGAAGAGACTTGACTTTATCAGGATCCGGATCAATACCATTCTCTGAAACAACATGGCCCAAGAGCTTCACCCTCGGTTGAGCTAAAAAACACTTTTTTGGATTTAATTGACCACCACACTCATCATAACGCTGAAAAACTGTAGCCAGCCTATCACAATGCTCTTGCCTGGAGCTGTATATACAAAAATCATCAATAAAATCCTTCACAAACTTGTTCAAAAAAGGAGATAGTACCCAATTTGCCCTTTTCTGATAGTAGGCTGGTCCATTCATCAATCCAAAAGGAAGAACTTTGTAGCAGAAACACCCCCACGGTGTAATGAAAGTCGTCTTGCGCTGATCTTCTTTTGTAATCTTTAACTGGAAATAACCTGAATACCCATCACAAACACTATACCTTTCATATCCAGCTACAGTATCCAAGATCTCATCCAAAAAAGGTAGGGGGTAAGAATCCTTCTTTGTAGCAGCATTCAAAGGCTTGAAATCCACACATATACGCCACCTGCCATCCTTCTTTGGACTCACCACTGTAGGACTTACCCACTCAGCTGTGTCCACTGATGTAATGAAACCTGCACTCAATAGCTTATCAACTTCCTCTCTCAGGGCCTGCATTTGTTCTTGTCCCATCCTGCAAAGCTTCTGCCTAACTGTTTTTACACCTTCTTTCAATTCAATCCTTAAATCTGGCCCTTTAAATCCTCGAATCTCCCTATAAGAGGTGATGAACAATTTTGGAAAATGAGACAGTATATTAACATATCTAACCTTTTCTCCGCTCGAGAGATCCGGACTCAGCATTCCTTCAATCAGCTCCTGCTTCTTCTTCACTTCTATCTTTGGCTGCAATAATTCCTCGATCACTTCATATGACCCCATAGTATCTTCTCCCTCAGCACCCACTTCATGCACTTCTTTATCTTCATTGCCTTGTTGCTCTGATATTAAGAAACCCACATCTGCCTCTTCTCCACTAGAAGCAGTGGTCGATGAATCCATCTCTGATTCAGAAGTACTAGTGGTAGTTTCCTCTTCACTCGAATCCTGTGGCCTCTCCCACACATCATTCAAAGATCTCCTATGCATCTCAAAAGATTTTTTATTACCCTGCTTATTATGCAAAGAAATGGTCCCATACCTCCAGTCCTGTACTGCACCCACCACTTGCAACCAAGGTCGTCCAAGAATAATTGGAAAAGCACCAAGACCCGCCGCAGGCATCACATGAAAATCTATAGTAGCTTTGACATTAAAAGCTTCAATTTCCAATTTCTTTATCATACCAAGACATTTTACCTTTTGATGATTAGCCATCCTGATTCGAAGACCAGAAACCCCAGACACTCTCAAGCCTGACTGCTCCACACATGATTGGGTAATCACACAGATTTGAGCTCCTGCATCTATATAGGCCTGACCAAGGTTCCTACCTTTACTCCATACCTCCACAATAGGGAAAATATTTGGAAGCTCGTCTAAAGATAGTACTTTGACTGACCTCTTCTCTGACTCCTTTTCCATTGGATTCACAAGTCCGTTCCATTGCCTTCTCAATTTTGGCACCATCTCCACCAACTGCCCAAAGGTGATGTTTGCCTTCCTGTTCACCAAATCAGATTTCAAGTCATAGCTGGTTTGCCCATCCCCCACCAGTGGGAAGTCTGACACCTGGAACCTTCTACGAGGCTTCCGTTTCCTTTTAGATTTCACATCTTCTCCTTCCTGCTGCTTCCCCTTCTTACGGCTGGGTCCGGCCGCCCCTTTTCCTTCTCTTTCATCTGTTGTGCGCTTGCCAACAGGCATCACATCCCCTTCTTCTCTCACCGGAACATTCTCTAGAGTAACAACATTCATGACCTTTGCCTTCCCCTTCTCCTCAGCTGTGATTCCACTAGGGCCTGCTTGATCCCTGATATCAATACCATAATCGTTTGACCTATCAGGTAACTGTGAATGTAGTGGGTACATATCACCACCCATTCGCTGAGGCTTATCACAATCTGTACTCAGATGACCAAGCTCACCACAGTTCCAGCATGTAGGGATGAAACGACGACCCCTACCGCGACCACGTCCATACCCTGCTTGTCCATCTCCCCCTTTATGATTATTGCCTCTACCTCTACTATGTCCACCACCTGTACTTCCCATTAAATTTAAGCTCCCCTTTATGTCGCGGTAGGGATGAAACGACAACCCCTACCGCGACCACGTCCATACCCTGCTTGTCCATCTCCCCCTTTATGATTATTGCCTCTACCTCTACTATGTCCACCACCTGTACTTCCCATTAAATTTATGTCGCGGTAGGGATGAAACGACGACCCTACCGTGACCACGTCCATACCCTGCTTGTCCATCTCCCCCATTATGATTATTGCCTCTACCTCTACTATGTCCACCACCTGTACTTACCATTAAATTTAAGCTCAAATTCTTCATAAGATCAACCATCTGTTTCATATCCTGTTGCAATCCCTCATCAGAACCTGCTGGAACCATAGATACTCCTTGACTAGCTTGTGGCACTATCTGCATAGCTTGGGCTTCAGTGGGCTTCATCCTCTCAATCACTACATTCATGGGTGTAGCCTCCACTCTACGAATCTCTGGCTGTGCTACAACTGGAATCATCCCCAGCTGATTCATCCGTTGCAGTTTCCAATCTTTTGATTTAGCAATTTCCACCGCATCCTCAAAAGACCTGGGCTTCTTCAATTCCACTTTCCAACGAATGCTCCTCTTAAGCCTGGCTACAAACTTGTTTTTCTTCATCATGTCAGGAGGTACCTGGTCCTCCCCTAAAGCCCTGCATAGAATCTCCCATAACAAAGAAAATTTCTTCATATAATCATCTAATGATTAAAACTCACCTTGTGTCAGAGCTTGCACCTCATGCCAAACCTTGTCGGGGTCTTCCACCTTCTTAAACCTGTTGCTAAGTGCTGTCTTTAATCCATTTTCAGTCATATCAAGATGTGGAACAGCAACCCTCAATGACTCCTCATAAGCTCTGTACCAGGTCCTTGCATCCCCTTTCAAACAGATGCTCAGTAGCCGCAACACCTGTACCGACTCATTAATATGGTTGCTTATGCATGCAACCTCCATCCTTTCCAAGAAATTTGCCACATCCTCATTAGGGCTACCATAAAACTCTGGATAAGACATCATTTTAACCCCCAAACTTCACCTCAATTCCAAGAAAACCTTCCCTAAAACTCTCAACTCCTAGGGCCTATACCCTGGTAAACTGAAGAAAATAGCAGAGCTATCCTCAGTCAAACAATGCCAGAGCAACTCCTCAGTGGGGGCACCAGAAAGATGTGAGGCAGCTCAGGAACACAAGAAGGCCACTATAGCTCGCCGACTCACCACCTTCGGAACACACAAGCACAAGGGGCACCACCAGCTTCTCTAACTCTCTCTCTTTCTCTCTACCACCCAGAGATACCCAAAGAAAGGCAGTTTCAATAGCTCACATATCTCATTTTAAAAGCCTTTTATCTGTTAGCAAGGCTAAGCCACTCATATATCATCAACACAAACCCTGTTATCCATTTACAAGGGGTTACATAAATTTTATCAATTTATAAGCTTCAACCCACTCTTCCTAGCACTCTCCTTTATGACACATTCACAACAAACAACTCACACACACACTGTCCACAGCTTCTCTTGGTCTCACACCAGAAGTCTCGAAACAAGGCAGCTACTACTTCTCTTCCTCTGCAGCTGTGCTGTCCGCCAGTTACCACAAGGCTCTCCTCGATTATTCCAAAGCTCCCGCTCTCTGTGCCTGCAGACCACCAGCCCTACGCTTTTCCTTTGTAGCGATTCACTACCCCAGCCTCTCCCGTCGCCTTCTTTTGACACCAGCCGCTTCCGTCTCCTTCCCATAGGCAGCGCCCCACCAGCCTTTGCCTTACCAAGACGGCTCCCAGCCACTGCTTCGCTCTCTTTGCCAAATCCTCAAAGAGTGACCATCATGTTGTTTCTTTCTTCCCCGGTGACTCCTCTCACCAGCGATCGTGGTTTCTACAGAATCTCCCTCAAGGCGGGTTTTTTTCCTTCTTTTCACCCCCATCCCCTCAGCTCCAAGCGGCCACCTAACCTTCTCTCTTCAGACCCACTAGCCAGGCTCCTCTATTGACTACAAGGCGGCTACTTCAGACCTTCTTTCACGCCTGCAGAGCCTCTGCAAGGTGGCTACTCACAACGTCGATACTCTTCGCTGCAGCCACGCTGTCACACCCTTCGCTCCAGGCCACTGATCACCCAGCGCCTCCTCTGCTTCTCTTCACAGTCGTCTTTGCAAGCAGTCGTCTCTAGCCACACCCAGAGTGCCCTCAGCTGGTCTTCTCTCTTCGCCAGCCTCTCAACACACAAGGCAGCAACCTCCTCCCACGCGTCTAGGTCTGTGCAATCACCCGCCAACCCTTCACGTACAAGCGGCTCCTCGACCTTCTCTGCTCTCTCTGTAGCGCCACAGCAAGCCACCTTCTCACGACCCCGGGCTTTTTCTTCGAAGCGGCCAACTCGAATCACCAGCCTCTCCTCTTTCTCGAACAAGGCGGCTATGCTCCTCCTCGAACCTTTGCCAGCTTGTGGATGCTGCGCTGGCAGCCACAAAGGCAACAAAATAAGGCTCCACATGGTCCCTTAATAGGGTGGCCACCTTGTATTATATTTTTTATTATTTTTTAAAGCCTCAAGCCTCAAAATGATGGCCACTAATGCCCTCGCATCTCCTTGTTTCTCAAGTTCAAGTGCAGCACCACGACCTTCTAAAATTCTGCAACATCTGCCCACGGCTTGAATCATCGGCATCATCATTACCAAGACGGCCATTCCAAACCTGAAAGACTCTCCAAACTCAAGCATAAAAGCAATTTATATTTTCCTGGCGTCCTTTGTAAATTTCCATATTTACAGTCCAAATTAAGCTCTCTCCACATAACCAGCTTATCTACATCCATTTCCACCAGCAGAGGTTCATCAAAACCCCATCATTGACATCCTCATGCTCTTCCACCTCTTATTTTCACACATCCTAGACACCTTCTTGACAACTAAAAAGCTCATACAAATAAAAACTTCAAGCCTCCAGTATAGCTGCTCCAAAAAAAATGCAGGCACTAACTCACTCCAAAGCCATTCAGTCTGTACACTTGCCCGTGCATTCAGGGCAAAGTTTTATTGCACACCATGCATCCCATATGTACACGGACTCAAAACACCTTTACAGAAAAATGCCTGACAACGCGAGAGAAGAATGAATCCTTCAAGGTGCATGCTATCCATGTAGAGAAAGCCAATGAAAAGTCCATGTCATATAGGTGGACTTGTAAGTATTGTGGCAAACAATACACAAGCGGAGTTACTAGGCTTCTCCAACATCTCGGAAAGGTGGGGGGGCAAGTTGCGCCATGCCCTAGCTATATCCGATGAGATCTTCAGCAATACTGGGTGCTCACCGTGATAGTGGTAGAAGCTCAAGGGCGGATGATGCGGTCATCTCCCCCCCTTGTGATACATCCTTCTCTGCCGCCTCCGCCTCCTCAAAGAGGCAAAGGTTTGAGTCTCCCATGAGGCAAGCCGCTCTTGCCCAAGCCACCAGGGGTCTCTTCTTCTCTATCACATCTCTGAGAATGGCAACACCTAGCAGATATAGAGATGGCACACACCATTATTGAGTGCAATCTCTCATTCCATGTGCTCAAGGTAGATCAATGGAAGACAATGGTGAAAGAGCCATTGCGAATGTGGGCCCATGTGAAGGATGGACCGGCATCTCTTATCATGACATGCGCACAAAGAGGCTTGTGGATGAGAATGAGAGAATCGATAGATCTATAATCCGGTGGTGGGCGGCATGGTCCAAGTATGGGGGCAGCATCATCTCTGATGGATGGAGTGACCAGAAGAAGAGAGGCATCATCAACATACTTGTCTCTTTCCCTCTTGGCACATACTTTGTGTGGGGCATGGATTCGGGAAAGGTGGGGACGAAAACATTGGACGCATTCATATATCGCCATATTAAGCAAGCCATCATGAAGGTAAGTTTCAAATTGTGTTCAAGTCTTTAAAGTTTAAAATTTAGCATATGTCATATGTGGCTATGCCATGACTCACGCTAATTGCATCCATTAATGTGCATTGTGACATGTAGATCGGGCCAGAGAATGTGGTGCAAGTCATCACCGACAATGCTTCAAATTGCAATCGGATGGGTAAATTGCTAGAGGAGGACTATCCCTTCATAGTGTGGATGCCTTGTGCCTCCCATTGCATTGACTTGCTCATGGAGGATATAGGCAAATTAGTGTGGATGACGGAAGTAATGGCCAAAGCTACCTCGATTGTCACCTTCTTCACCACCACAAAGGTGAAGGTGCTTGCCATGTTCCATGAACATAGCAAGTTGGAATTGAAGAAGCTTTCATCCACATGCTTCCTCTACATGTGGCTCCTCTTGGAGTGCCTCTACGATGTGAAATCCCCCCTTTGCCAAAACAACGGTCTCCACAATGTGGAATGAGAACACCATATTGGGGAATATGGGAATTTCCCACAAGTTTGGGACACGTGGTCAAAAGTTTGGATTGACCATAACTTGAACACCACTAATCCAAAATGAGCGCTTTATAGCTCTTTAGATTCCATTTTTTAAGCGCTTTCCAATGATAGGTCATATGATAGGGTTTTGAGAAACTTACAAACATGTTATCCATGTCCCCTTTTTTAAGTATTCAAAAATGGGAATTGGAAAATTCCCAAATTCACTAATATGGTGTTTGAGTGGGATGAGCGAGAATCAGCAAAGGCCAAAGCCATGCAATGGCTTTGTCTAAAGGAGGAATTTTGGCAATCAATCCGCACTATTGCCATTGCGGTCACACCCTTCTATAGGGTATTGCGGATGACCGACATGGAGGGGGCCACCACACGACTTCTCATTCGCTTCATGAGAGAGGTCATAGCGGAGTTGCGCACTTCTTTCTCCATCGATGAGGAGAAGCGTGATGGTATGTTGGTGATTGTGGAGAAGAGATAGAAATGGATGCAAAGGCCTATCCATGGTCTTGCCACATTATTGCATCTGGCTTACAAATCACCCACCCTCTTTACTGACGTGGAGTTACTTGAAGATAAAGATGCTTTCTTGCCCAAAGCATTGCCGGAGGATTGACATGGAAAGTTCCTTGAGGAGCTCATTAGCTCTACAATGACCAAACAGAGGGAGCTGTGTTTGCATCTACTACCTGCTGGAAAAGGGAGTCCCTTGGGAAGCCCCTCTTTTGGTGGGAGACATTTGGGTACGTGCTCTGAAGCCTCCAAAAGGTGGCTTTGAGAATCCTAGCTCAGGATTGCTCTTCAGGTGCATCTGAGAGGAATTGGAGTTCCTACTCACTTGTACACACAAACTTACACAATTGCTTGAGCACGCAGCAGTTAGAGTGCGGCTAATGTATTGCCGTGCTAACTTGCGCACAATGCAAAAGATGGAATTGGCGAGACAGGTATAACTTATAAGTTATAAGCATTCAAACTTCAATGTTTATTGAAACTAAATTCTAATACATGGCTTGTCACTTTATCATTGTACAACGTAGGTGAATGTGGATGAGTTTAAGCTCACAGGGGGTAGGGCAATTCCTCTATGGAAATCCGCCAGGTATGCAGAGTTTTTAGTGGGTGAGCCTGAGGGCAAGTCCCACAGTACCTGGGCTCCTCCAGGAGTTCCTTGTCAATGTCATACCCAGTTCCTGGGTCTTCCGAGGTCATGCCTTAAGGAAGTAGTGAAATCGTCTATACGACATAGATGAAGAAGCTAATGTGACAAAAGCATTTCTCTGCTGGTCGAGTCTTAGAACAAGCATGCTTGCTTCAGACCCCAGCTCAAAAAACAAAACAAAAACTCACAAGGGGCACTCTTGAAAGCGTTAACAAAGACCAAGATGAGGAGGAGGAGAGGATCTATGTAGAGATCTATCGAGAGCTTGAGTCATTTGCTCGCACTCGTTGGGCATAGAGGTAGTGGTGGCAGAGGAGTGCAAGTAGGAAACCATGGATGCACGATTCGTGGCGTTTCCAAGGACATAGTGCATACCTATATGCAACATGGTTCACGTAGCTCCACCCTCACTCTTGCAAATGAGGATGCTTCCTTTGCCTTCTCACATGAGCTTAGAGAGCCTGAGTTCAATGATGAGGGCAACCTACTTATAGTGATGGTGACTTCGACGAGGCATCCTCTTCTCATGAGGATGATTTCAACGAGAGCTCTATTAGTGATGACTTTGTCTACTCTCTCCTTGGGCCTTGGCCCTCTTTTTGTACTCACTTTTTTGTACTCGCACCTAGCGCACATTGCACCTCTATGCTTATGTACTTCTGTTTGTCACTTCAAACTTGTTTTTAATGAAATTTTAGTTTGAAACAACTTCTCTAGAGTCTACCATTCCAAATTAAAAATGTCTATGTTTGTAGGTGTTCTTTAATTTTAAAAAACTGTATTTTATCGTACGGTATTCAAAAATTTCACAACATACCAAAAATTCCCGTACCGTGACAACTATGGTTTAAATGCAAATCAAATGGTAGCATTGATCACTACGAGGCAAGGCTTGTCACCAAAGGGTATGCCTAGTAGCATGGGATTGACTATGATTAGACTTTGCGCCCTCTTGACAACCATTCGGTGTGTCATTGCATTGGCAATGCACCATGATTGGAATGTGCATCAATTGGATGTTAATACCGCCTTTTTGAATGGGGATTTACAAGAACAGGTTTATGTCACCCAGCCTCCAAGCTTTGTTCAAACAGGGTGTTAGAGGGCAAGGTTGGCCGTTTGCGTAAGGCACTGTATGGTCTCTGAAGCAAGCACCTTGAGTGAAAAGATGCTGGGGAGAAGAGAGCTTAAGCTCTTGCAAGCACACACACACTCACAAAACCCTAAAAGAGAACACACAAAGTGAGAGGCTGAAAATCTTCTTCTTCTTCACACAACACTCAACACACCAAATACAAAGATGAGAGTACACACCATATGAAAAGGTACTCAACCAAATACATACTAGGGTTCTCTATAGTGTGAACCCAACTAAATGAGCTAGTGCTATAACTATGCCAGTCTCTAGAATGGCTGTCACACAGCCTGTCATCCCACTAGCCGCATATCACCCATGATCTCACCAACCATGCCAGTGGTGTAAGTGTGGGGCCTATCCCCCAGTGGGTCATCAGTGTCCATTGCTTCACTAGATAAGCTCGATATCTCAACACTCCCCCCAAACGAAGCCCTGAATCTGCGGAGCTTCTCTGTACCCAATGCTTTGGTGAAGATGTCAGCAACTTGATCCTGTGTGCTGACATAAACAAGGTCAACGTCTCTTGCCAAAACCTTCTCTCTGACAAAATGGTAGTGGACCTCTATATGCTTTGTGCAAGCATGAAAAACTGGGTTCCTGGCCTACTGTATACTGTTAATTGTGTCACAGAAAATGACAACTTCTCTATCCACTGATAGACCCAAATCTGCAAGTAGCTTTCTCAACCAAGCTACCTCATTGCCATAGTAGCACCTCTGTACTCGACCTTCGTACTAGATAGAGCAACCGTATGGCTACTTCTTGCTGCTCCAAGTCACAGCAGTACTCCCCAAAGAAAACATGAAGCCACTAGTAGATCTTCTATATGAGATACTACCAACCCAATCAGCATCTATGTACCCATGTACACATATCTCTGTCCCAGTTTCATAAAATAGTCCACGATGCAAATTAGACCTCACATACCTCAATTCATACAAATGTGGCTTCCGAGAAACCTGCGTAAATTGACTCACCAAATAGCATAGCTCAAATATGGCCTGGTGATCATCATGTAGATCAAGCTTCCTACTATGTGCCTATACATAGTAGGATCCTCCAAAATCTCTCCTAAATCTGCACTCAACTTGCCATTTTGATCCAATGGCACTGAGATAGGCTTACAGCCTGTTATACCATACTTGGAAAACATGTCCAGACATACTGTCTCTGCAGTAATCCAATACCATGTGGTGACCTAATCACCTCAATGCCCAAGAAATATCTGAGCTCCCCGAGATCCTTCATCTCAAACTTCTATCTAAGTAAGATCTTTACATCAAAGATCTCTACATCATGGTCCCTCGTAATGATGAGGTCATCTACATAGATGACAACAAGCACAACCCCTCTATCACTGTGTCTCACATACAGCGAGAAATCTGCATTGGCTACATGAAAGCCAATAGTGACAAGATATTCAGAAGTCTTGTCATACCATGCTCTTGGTGCTTGTTTTAAGCCATACAAGGCGTTCTTCAACCTGCAAACATGCTTGGGGTGACTCACATCCTCATAACCAAGTGGATGCAACATATACACCTCTTCTTGCAAATCCCCATGCAAGAATGCATTATTTACATCCATCTGATGTAAAGACCATTGCTTTGACGCCGCCACTGCTATCACAACTCTCACTGTTGCCATCTTGGCAACTGGGCTGAAAGTTTCCTCATAATCAATGCCATATGTCTGCGCATATCCTTTGGCTACCAATCTAGCCTTTGTACCTGCTTATGCTTCCATCACTGTTATGTTTTACTTTGTACACCCACTTGCATCCAATGGCTTTCTTGCCTTCAGGCAATTGCACTAAATCCCAAGTCTCATTTCCATATAGTGCATCCATCTCCTCATCCATAGCTTTCTCCCAACACACATTTCCAATAGCCTCATCAATGAGTGAACACCTCACCCTTCTCCTTCATGAAGTATACCCACACTTTCCTTGTGTGGTCATCAATAAATGTCACATAATACCTACAGCCTCCCATAGACATGGTCTTCGTAGGACCCCATACATCTGAATGCACAACATCTAGTGCATTTCTGCTCACATTTCTGTCATGTGGAAATACATGCTTTGTTTGCTTTCCAAATTGGCATGCTTCACATATTTTTTGCATACCTTCAAATGTATGTGTCTGCAACAATTCCTGAACCATTTGCAAACATCACACCACTCACTTCACGCATGTTTACATTCAATGTAAACATTCTGCCCACTATGTTTCTTTTTGCAACCAACCTACACTTGTCTTTAAAGTCTTCAACATAACAACCATCAGGGTTAAACCGAACCTGCAAAACCTACTCAATCATCTGGCCAACTGAAACTAGATTCTTTGTTATGTTCAAAACATGAAGTACATCTGTAAGGTACTTCACTTTGCCATCCTGCATAGACAATGGCACATCTCCAACATGGGGCAATTGGATGAGTAGTGTCATCCCCTGTTTTCACAAAACCTGGTCTTTTAAGGTTTTTCATCTCCTTGAACCACTCTCCATGACTTGTCATGTGGTTCGAAGCACCTCAATCAACGTACCATACATCATCTTTATGTGGTTTCAACATTTTCAGACGGCATTAACGACATGCTACATAACAAACAACCTTTCATTATCCTCATTGTTTCTGCTCGAGGATGCATAGTTGTTTTGCTGCAATTTTCCATTTTGCATGTCAGCCTACTTCTTACAACAATCTGCCTGCACATGTCCAAGCTTACCACAATAAAAGCATCCACCTGTATCATTATACTGCCTTTGCCAATTTCCACAACCTCCTTGACTCCCCCTGTCTCTGAATTGGCCTCTTCCACCTGTGTGTTGTTGTTGTTGTGAATTCTGGGACTATTGTTGTTGTTGCTGCTGCTGGCCATAATTTTGATTACCTGTTTGGCCACCTCCTTGGCCGCGTCCATGGCCTCCTCTTCCTGAACTTGTGTGGAAGGCCTGTTGCTCTGAATTGTTTTTGTTTTGTAAAGATTGTTGGTCTTCACCCAAGCTGTTCTCTTCTATGATCAACATAGACACCAAATCTGTGAAATCGGGAATGTTTTCTCGAGTTTGAATAGACGTCTTGAACGCCTTGTATTGTGGCCCGAGACCATGTGGACAAACTTCCACCTGATCATCATCATCTTCTACTGAAACGCCAATAGATGTAAGGGATTCCACAATACCCTTGATCTTCAATGCATAGTCATTCACATACATACTCTTTTTCTCCACAGTATGAAGTTCATTCTTTAACGTATCTTTCGTGCCTTGGTATTCGTTTCATAGAGTTTTACTAAGGTGTCCTATGCCTCCTTGGGGAACTTGGCATCCTGTATGTGCCCAATCATGGTGTCTTGTATACTGATAGAGAGCCAATACATAACTTTTTTGGCTCCTTGGTTCCAATCTTTGAACTCTTTCACATCTGCAGCAGTCGGATTGATCTCTGGTGCCTCTTCATGCTCACCTTTTATATAGTTCCAGTAACCCTTTCCCATCAAGAAATTTGTCAACTTGAACCTCCAAGCATGGAAGTTGTTCTTATCAAGCTTCTCAGTAACAATCTGGTTTATGCCATCATTTGACATATTGCGAGACACACAAATTTACCAGAAACAGCACTCTAGTTTGTCTTGCACAAACTACTATATTTTCTGCAAAACGGTACTGTACTACACTCAAATGTCACAAAACCAGTGATTTCAATGTGCATACATACACCCAATGGCAACTATTGACCTCCTTGCAGCACACACAATGTCTGCACAACCAATCTGTCTTCTTGTAGTTCTTAAAACAGAGTTCTGCAGAGAATCGATGACTTACGCGCAGTGCTCGAAATCGCCTCCTTTCTGAAAAACAGAGATCCTAACGCGCCCGAAACGTGTTTTCGACCCAAAAAAATTATGTCCGATAGGACACTATAGTTGCCCTATAGCTTTACTCCTGCGAAGAAAGCTCCTCAATTAGATATCGTTTGCCAGTGGCTCCCGTAGAGCTCCCGACAAGGGAAGAGTAGATGAAGCTCTTACCCTCGTACCGCTTCTTGTGCTTCTCTTGCTTGCATTCCAGCCCTTAGCATGAACTAGGCTTTGATACCATTAAAAGATGCAGGGGAGAAGAGAGCTTGAGCTCTTGCAAAGCACATGCACACTCACAAAACCCTAAAAGAGAACACACAAGATGAGAGGCTGAAAATCTTCTTCTTCTTCACACAACACTCAACACACCATATACAAAGATAAGAGTACACACCATATGAAAATGTACTCAACCAAATACATACTAGGGTTCTCTATAGTGTGAACCCAACTAAATGAGTTGGCGCTATATAACTATGCCAATCCTCTAGAATGGCTGTCACATAGCCTGTCATCCCACTGGCCACATATCACCCATGATCTCACCAACCATGCCAGTGGTGTGAGTGTGGGGCCTATCCCCCAAGCGGGTCATCAGTGTCCACCGCCTCACTAGATGAGCTCGACATCTCAACATTGAGCATGGTACGAGAAAATACATGCTCATTTGATTGCTCTTGGTTTTCGCAATTCACCGACAAAGAGCACCCTTTATATCTGTATCGATGGTAAGGACTTGCTCATCCTTATTCCCTACATCGACGACATGCTTTTGATTGGCCCCAACGAGATGAAAATCGAGCCTTGAAGGCTAATTTGCAGCCCTCGTTTGATGTCACAGATCTTGGCTTGTCTCACATTACTATCTTGGTATTTAGTTTACACCAATTGAGAGGGGTATTTTCGTGCATTAGTCAAAGTACATTGGACAACTTCTTTGTAGATTTCAGCTAGAGGATTGCAAGCCCGTTCCTACACCTGTAGAAACAGGATTCAAGTTTTCACTAGAGGATGCATGAGAGCCGTTTGATGCCTCACTCTATCAAAAAGGTTGTGGGATGCCTTTTGTAATAATGTAACACTTGGCCCGATATTCAGTTTGGTGTTTCAAAGTTGAGCATGTTTATGCACAACCCTAGCAAAGTTGCATTGGCAGAAAACCAAACGTGTCTTTAGGTATCTCAAAGGCACGCAAACATTGGCTCTTTACTATGGCAGAGAGTCCCATCCAAAATTGCATGCATTTATAGACAACGATTGGGCTAGTTGTTACAACACATGTGGTGTCCACAAGTGGCAATTGTTTCACTCTTGGTGGTTCATGTATATCATGGCTCAACAAGAAACAGCCTACTATGGCCACTTCTAGCTGTGAGGCTGAGTACAAGGCAACATTTACAGGCTACAGTCGAATGTATTTTGCTCAGACGTCTATTGAGAGATCTGTGTGGGATTGCAATCCTCCATACCTATCTACATCGACAATTGGAGCACTATGACAGTTGCGAGGAATCCAGTTTTTCATGCTTGCACAAAGCACATTGAGGTGCACTATCATTATGTCAGGGAGAGGCTCCATGTTAGAGAGATCGACTTGGTCTATGTGCCTACACAAGATAATGTTGTAGATCTGTTTACAAAGGCTCTTCTGAGAGTAAAGTTTGAAGTCTTCCACAAGGCTTTAGGCTTACTACCATTTGGGGATTGATAAGCTACTCCCTGTATTGTTCACATCATTCACTCCAAGGGGGTTTGTTACACTTAGCATGTTCCTCTTGGTCGTTCTTGTGTGAATGGGCTCTTACACACGGGCACTTTCTACCTTCTTGCCAGGAAGGGTTTTTTCCCCATGTGACCATGCTCTTAGGCGGTGATACTTTAGTACCTTATAGTTAGTTATACTTTCACTTCACACAACTTATCCAGAGATACTTCCAGCACTCTCTCTCTTTGTCACATAGAGTGTAGTGTGTGTGTGTGCGCTCGCGTGTGTGTGAGCTTTGCATCAACCCAACTTTGGTTATCAGAGCAGGAAGGTTGACCTATTTTCAAGCTTTCTTCTCCAGCATTGAAGCTCTCTCCATAACAGCCAAGTCGGTAGATTCCAGAGTTTAGGGTAACATTTACAGGCTACAGTCGAGTGTATTTGTCTCAGACGCCTATTGGTAGATCTATGTGTGGGATTGCAGTCCTCGACACCTATCTACACTGACATTCAGAGCGCTACGGCAATTGCGAGGAATCCAGTGTTTCATGCTTGCACAAGGCACATTGAGGTGCACTATCATCATGTTAGGGAGAGGCTCAATGTTGGAGAGATCGGCTTGGACTATTTGCCTACACAAGACAATGTTGTAGATCTGTTTACGAAGGCTCTTCTATGAGTAAAGTTTGAAGTCTTCCACAAGGCTTTGGGCCTACTACCATTTGGGGATTGATCTGCTACTCCCTGTATTGTTCACATCATTCACTCTCCAAGGGGATTTGTTACACTTAGCATATTCCTCTTGGTTGTTCTGGTGTGAATGAGCTTTTACACACGGGCACTTTTTACCTTCTTGTCGAGAGGGGTTTTTTTCCCATGTGACCGCCCTCTTAGGTGGTGGTACTTTAGTACCTTACAGTTAGTTATACTTTCACTTCACACATCTTATCCTCCAGAGATACCTCCAGCACTATCTCTTTCTCATGTACTATGTATTGTGTGTGAGCTTTGCACTCAAAACAACAGTGGAAACTTGAAATAATACTTCAACAAGGAAAATAAAAGAGAGGAGGAGCTAGAATGCTCCTTCACACAAGAGAAGTGGTGCAACATAGCCAAACACACACGAGTAGGGTTGTGGCTTCATAGATTTGCGTGGACAAAGGCCACTGTGACATACCCCCCTCTTGAAGAAAGGCAATTGAGCCCGATTTCAAGAAACCTTACAAACACGAGCACATAAAATACAATCAATCATACTCTTGGTTAACATACAAGTGGTTCTAATCCATCAAACATGGTTCCCATATGAATCCACATGCTTGCATTAATGAAGACTTGTGTACAATCTTTAGTCAATCCATGGGTACCCCAATCAAGCATGCTATTTGGCCAAATATGATCCCTTTTTTGTCAAACAAGCATGCTATTTGGTTTTTTACCATTCCAAAGCGGGTTTTAACCAACAAGTGACGAAAATCAGCTTTTTTACAAATTTTGCTTTCTCAAATTTAGTCCATGCATTAGCCCAAATATGGGTGCTCTTTTTAGGCCCACTCAACTCTTGGTCAAAGCACGGATAAATGTTGATCAATGTGAGTCAAACCTTGTCAAAATTGGTCAAACTGGTTGCTTTTTATGCTCGAAATTGATCAAAAACTTCCAACATGGTGTTGCCATGACCTAAGCAACATACCCATGCACTGAAGTGCTCCGGTCAAACTTTCCTTCTTGGTCAAACAGCCTTGCTTTTTGACGTTGGCCTTCTAAATGATACATGGCTCGACTTGACATCCATGAGCTTTTGGTTGCTTTTTCATTTTTTAAAGAACGACGAAACCGGGGAGAACATTACTAACATAGAGGGCATCTTGAACTTCCTTAGTTATGGTATCATGTGCATCCCCATTGACCATATCTGAAGGAGTAATTACAACGTATGTTAGAGATCATGTTTATAGCAAAAGAAGAATGTACATGATGTCTAGAGTCATGGCAATCGCATGTGCAAAGTTTGAAACAAATCTAGGCATGGGAATCGCATGTGCAAAGTTTGAAACAAATCTAGGCATGGGAACATCAAGATGTGGCCAAGTGTTGGGAAACTCATGTGAATGATTAATGGGCAGCAAATGAAAAGCAAGGTGTTCACTGCTTTTCACAGCTTTTTGACCGTTTTTAATGCTTTTCATGGAAAACATCAAACTTAAAAATCTCACAAATGTTTTTCAATTTGAAGATGTCGTAAGAGGGAAAGTTGTTCTTAGCAAACTTTACACAATGACGCAGAGGGATTCTCCTTCCAACAAACCTTTTAGGGTTTTCAGTTGTGCAAAAATTAGGGTTAGGGTTTTGGAGAGAAGATGATACAAAGTTGCTCATTGCAATGGTACGGGCTTAGGCGTGCAATGCGCCAAAGCTTACACAAAGAGAACAAAGCGGCAACGAGGTATATATAGAGTATGAAGCTTTGAACTTCTTGGCAATGATCTTGGTTAGGAGGTGGCTATGGCCAAGTGGATGCTTCAAGGATTTGTTATCTCCAAAGACCAAGGGAGCTTGGAAGATTTTTTTTTTTGGTATGGAGCCGGGCTACTTGCAACGTAGTCGCCATTGGTGCTCTAGCACAAGTATCAAAGACTTAAATTATTATAAAAAGACTTTGTGAGAGGTGCCCAAGGCTCAAAACAAATAGGGAGGGTGTCAAATAATAAATGTATGCTGATGTGTAAAGGTTCTAGAGTGGTAGATCCAACGTGGCAATGGGGCGAATAAAAGAAGATGCTGAAAAATAAAAATAGAAAGCTTATGGTGAATCGAAGGAACGTGTTGCTCGTTTGTTCCAGAGGGCTGCGTGTTTTCCAAAAGGCGGCGAGGAGAAAAGGAGGAGAGGGGAGACAATTGAAAGAGGAGGATAGACAGGAGGGCTTCTAGTTTTCGAAAATCTCAAGAGTTTAAAGCGCAGTTCAATTGAGGTGGATTTGGGGAAATCAGAGCGCAGAGGAGGTGTTTTGACTAGAGAATCGAGCAGGAGATGTGTCTCTGCTATCTCTGAGAGGCCTCTCTACTATTAGAGACTTAGTTTTGCTCAATTCATGCTCAATTGATGCTGTTGTAGGTCAGTCATGTGTTGCGAGGTGTCTATCTAGAAGAAGCCTGCAGTCTGAGTCAGTTTATTCACTGTAGTTAGCATTGTTGCTGGAGCTTGTATATTAAAACCTTAAGTTTTTAGTGTCTCGTTGACAAGTTTGACTCCATTGTCTCAAGGATGATGAGACAGACTATCCTTGTTGTGTGAAAAGAACAGAGAGTTGGGAGGCTTGAACTTTTGTCATGATTTATGAATATTTGTGATTTGTAGCTTGTTTGAGTGGTTCTGCTTGTTTTTATGTTTATATAGAGCATCTGAGATGAATTGTTTGTCTATCTAGGGGGTCTGAGCAGTCTTTTAATCGAAAAAATTCATCTTTTGTGCTATTAGAATGTGTTAGATGGAGGAAAGCTACAGACAACCGTGAGTCCATGAGTCAGCAGATCAAGTAAAAGGTTGGTTTTGATCATTTTGGAGATAAGAGAAGAGTATTCTGAGCTAAATCTAACATAAGTCAGATAAGGTTGTGGGTAGATTGATCTGTCTGGAGCAGCTGTGGCTAGACAATGATCAGCTAGATGTCCAATGGGTCATATTTTAGGTTGGTCTGAGTGTTTAAAGGTTTTTGAGGTCTTAGCTGACCCAGAGCTGAAAGAGTTTGTTCCAATTATATCAGCACAATCAAACGTCAGATCAGACTATAGAAGTCGGTTGTTGATAGCAAAGTGTCTTTGGTAACATATCATTATGAAACAAGGGTAGCTCTAGGGTTATAAGGATACAACTAATGTAAAAATGAGAGTTTTTTTATCCAGATAGGGATTGTGAGTCAGTCGGTTTTGCCTCCGAGAGCAGAATTGGTTACAGTAGACATCCCTCTATGAACTGCTGATCTTCAGCTGACACTGATCTAGCTGATCTTTTCTGGGGATGATAGATTGATGTTAGCTAACTGAGGAGGTCACAATAAAGTTCCAGGAGGACGACTATTGGAGGTGATTTCTGTGTTAGGTATTCAACCAAGTTTTTTGTCACCTAAGGCAAGTTAGAGACAACAGGGTGTCATCAGAAGGGAGCTAACAAGTTTTAAGAAGGCTAGGATCAAGTGTTTGAAGTGAAGGACAAGTGGACGTTATTCTTATAGATATTTGTTCCAGACTACGAGCAGTATCTGTTCATTTCTGCATCAGTCTCGTCAGAGACAGTTCTCTTAGTCTTTTCCTGTCAATTGGGGAGTAGAAGGGGGTCAGCTGAGAGATGGGTAAGGTCATGGGATAGTCAGTGCAAAGTTTGCTGAAGCAAAAAGATCATAGAGGGTCCAGAAAGGCTCATTTTGGACTGGAAACATAAAGAGAGATTTCTGAGGCGGTTTTCTTTCATTTCTACATTGGTCAAAGAGAGTTTTGGTTAGTTGAAGATTGCTAATGTGTGCTATGAAATTTTGAATCAAGTTTATGAGGTGTTTCAATGTTGGTAAACATTTTTCGACCTAAGACCATCAGTTAGCGTCTATCTCAAGTGACAGGGTGACGGTGGGTAATAGATCTGTCTGGGGTAGCAGATAAAGGTTTTGGTCAGCTAGGGTGCTAAGGCTTTTGGGTGAAAATTCTAAGATCTTGGAGGTTTGGTGTGATGGTGGAGGGCAATTGGAGGAAGAGATCACGTCGGACAAGGTGGTGTAACGGTTCCCATTTGAGTTAGTGAGGTGTCAAGGGCTATTACTTGAGCTGGGATCCTAGAGTCTCCAAGTTCTGATCCTTACACATTTTCCTCTTGTGTGTGTGCTGGTGGTGTTTCAGAGGCCATCACCCACCCACCACACATGCTTTGGTGCCCCCACAGAGGACTAGAAAACTCTTATTTGAAGCTTTCATCTACAGGTTGGAGGTTACTTGTGGATCAACTAAAGACAAATGGCTGATTCTACATATGATGTCTTCAGAGGTGAGAGAGGGGAAGATGTCTCTCTGTTCTTTAGAAGGGTAGAGTTGACAGCTTTAAGAAATAACAGAGATGATGATGTGTATAAGGCTAGTATGATGGGGTTGCTTCTGGAAGGGGTAGCAAGGGAGTGGTATGAAGATGTGCTAGCAGAGGAGCAAAGGGGTAATTGGGACTATCTGAGGAATGCTCTAAGGAGGATGGGAGGATTAAGAGTCCAGAGAAGCTATGGAAGGATCTCAATAGGTTATACCAAGGTGAGGAAAGGATATTGTTGCTTTTGTTAACAGATTTGAGGGAGTTTGGAGGAAAATAATAAGGGTATTAGGGGAAAATCAGAAACCCCCGGATTTTCTAAAGAAAGACAGGTTCATAGGGTTGCTGCATGGTTTCATAAAGGATAAGGTGGAGCTAAAGGACCCAAATTCTTATGTTGAAGCAATCAGACTGGTAATAGAATAGTGGACGAAGAGAGTGAGGAGACGGGAGCTGGCATGTAAAGAGAGAGTCAGCTCTGTCAATCAGATTTGAACATAGTGCTGTTGGGCTTGTAGTTGAAGTTGAAGTTCCTATTGAGAGAGGTCATCATGTTGAGGTTCCTAGGGCAACAGAGGTTGGAGACAGAAATCAAGAGGTATTGCATCAGGAATTCAAAGGTTAACAGAGAAGATTGGGAACTTGAACTTTGCTATGCAGGGAATTCAAAATTAGGTAAGAAGGCCACAGGTTGATAGACCATTGAGAAATAGGATGGAGAATTTTCAGTGTTTTAATTGTGGAGAAAGGGGGCATATTTCTCCACAATGTACCCAGCCAAGAAAGGAACTAGAGGGGGTATAGCCCATAATTCAAAGGCCTAAAGGGAACATGGGAGCTAGAAATAGGGAGGTGAACAATGGAATTCCAAGGCCAGTACAAGGATAAGTACCCCCACAAGGCCCTTTAGGGAATGTGCATATTGTCACAAAATTCCTTACAGCTTCTGTTTTCTACTACTCATGTGTGGCATATGGAGCCTGACATGACATACATGTATGGCTAGTTGAGCCGCCTGACATGGTGTGTCTGTATGGCGTATGGAGCTTGACATAACAGTACATGTATGCCTTATGGAGCCTGACATGATTGTACGTGTGGCTTATGGAGCCTGACATGATAGTACGTGTGGCTTGTAGGGCCTGACACGGTGTACATATCTGGCTCATAGAGCCTGACATGATGTTATTCCTTAGGACTAGCTATCCTCGAGATCTTCTGTATTTATGTTCTAGGAAGGTTCCGAAAGGGTCATCATGAGGCGTGGAAATTTTATTTGATACAACTCAGTAGATGGGTGTTTCTTGCAATCTAGTTGCACTCATGTGTGCATGACTTTGATTTTACATTTGGATGACTTGTCTTGTTTGCTTGGACAATGCCTGAGATTTATTCCTGCACATTGTCCATGGGGCCGGGGACGTGTGGGCACCCTATGGACATGTATGTGCACACCTATTTGGGACTAACAGGTGGTCTACATGTGTTTTGCAAGTGTTAAGTGTCCCTAAAAGCCCAATTCACAGCTTTATGATTTCACATGCCAGATGCAGGTTCACACACACTTATAAGTGACCGGACAACTTATAAGTTGTACACACTGGACAAGACTTATTTAATACATGTGGCAGCCATAAGGTGGGAACCGGACCTGATTTGTACCAACCTCTTATAGGCGCACCCTTCTAGACTAATAAAGCACATGATTAAGCTATTTTTAGCAGGAAGGCTCTATTACTAGAGGGAAACTCAGATTTGGTGCTTTTCTAGTGTGCATGGGAGCTGGTCGACTAGTTCTACAGGCTGTTTACAACCATCTAGCGTGCGACAAAAACCCAACAGGTGTTGGGAGATGCTGGCTGACTTCTTCTGGATGCTTCCTATTGCTGGCTGACTGTTTTATAGTCCTGAAAAGTGGTTGGTCGGGTCATAAAATAGGGAAGAGCTGGTCAATTCTTCTAGATAGATTCTCTACTGATTGGAGACCTTTAGGCTTGTGTACTGCTACTAGTCACTTTCTTCTGTGGCTATCGAGAGCGCTATAAACAGCCCTTCAAGGCTGGTCGACTTGTTATATGAGTCATAGAGGAGGAAGGTGAAGATACAAGGTTGTCCAAGGCTGATGTGGGAGTGCTATGGGTTGTCCATAGTTGTCTTGCATGTGCTTGATTTTGGGAATGCTCTCTTGTGCTGAGGAACGACATCAAATTTAGCATATGTTTTTGATTTGCTTTTTGAATCATATTGTAGTGGAAGAAATAGGTGCTAGCCAGTGGAGAATCCCTGGGCACCCGTGAAGTTATATTTGGAAGTAGACTCCTTTTTGGTAATCTAACCATAAAGGTGGGGGGTCAGGCCATATTTGGCCCCTAGTGTTGTGTACTGTGCAAAGTTGTCATCTTTCCTTTATCTGGCATGCTTATGTGTATTTTCAGTTTTCATGATTGATAAGATTTCCATGTCATAGTTGCCCTTCCGTTTACATTGGTATCAGGGCTTGGCTTTGTACAAAGCTTGTGCCTTACATGATGTTGGATATGGCTGTAAGGAGTCATTATCCGTGAGAGAAGGTTGGGATTTTGAGGAATAGCCCTCGTCTTATTGCTGCGCCTCGAAAGAGGTTACTTTTTGTTTAAGCGATAGTGAGCATGTGGAAAGACTTCGTGGCCCTGATGTCTGTGTAGGGGCACTATTGCACCCTTGCAGTCTATTCGGTATCATACTTGAGAAGTTGGTAGAGAGTGATTTCGGGGCACAAAAATTCTTTTCTTTCTGAAAATTTGGTAGACACATTATGGCCAGCTAGTCAGATCATTCTGTGGAGGACTCTATCACCTGTATATTCGCCACATGTGGGAAGAAGATAGAGACAAGGACCATGTTGGGGCTTTGGTAGATAACCATCCACCGTTGTCTGCTAAGGCTAAGGATCAGCAGGATATTGATGCTTTGATGAATGATCTTGAAGAGCTCCGTGCTTTGCAAAAGGGACCTAGATGTACAGAGGGTCATTGAATCAAAGTCTCATGTCAAGGCTGATGTGGTCACTTTTGATGCAATCGTCCAATAGATGGGAATCGACAAACCTTGAGAGTTGGCTGTTACTTATTTGAAAAGCCAAGTTGTTTCCAATGATGAGGGCAAGTGGGTCTTCACATGGCAACCTCGTAGCCTTACCTTGTGAAGGGAATTCTGATGATGTTGTGAGAGGGCATGTAGCCCGCACACCAGTGATGTAAGAGGGCATGCAGCCCAAACCAGTGATGTGAGAGGGCATGCAGCCCGAATAGATGTTATGAGGGGGCATGTGGCCCATGCAACTGAGGTGAGAGGGCATATCCACGGGGATGTATTCTCCTGTGCAGGATATCTGTCTTTCCTTTTTTGTACACAGTCTATACAAATACACCACGTGAAATACTAGATGATGCACATCGACATGCATGTTATCGGTCATAGTTAATTGATAAGATTAATTCGGATAAACGATGTTAAACATAAGCTTAAATACTACATAATTTCAAAGAGAGACTATCGTCAAGAATATAATTTGCTATATACATAGAACATGGCAAAGATTTACACACATAGAACTCATAGATGATATAACCTTATTGATTTATTCATGTACTTACAATTTATAGCAGGCGTACAAGCACCGCTTGACATTCCAGTATAACTGGTTGTTGTGACTTGTTCATACCAGCGCCGTGCAGCTGCCCAATACACTTGGCACGCACGGTGGACTCGGGAACCCACACTACATATTCCAGAATTAATCTTCGTCTTCTGAAAGTAAGTTTACAGAGGCCTCCATAGATGTTGAGTCGCACCACCTTGTCGTTCCTCCTGCTGTCTGCTGTGCGAGGTCTCGACGTCCGAACAAGCGGATCCTGCCACTCCTGCAAATCTTGTAACCACTACAGAGCGGGTATGGTGCTGAGAGATCTACTCGAGCAGGTTCACTGCTGCGAGTATCCGACAGCCTGGCGAACCGCACATGCTATAAATATTTTCTGGAAAGAAAATCATTGGCTGCTTCCCACCAAGGCAGTTGCTTCGGTAAATATAGTGCCAACTGATGTGCACACATTTCTAACCAGAAGCACAACCTTCTTCGTTCTTCCTTCAGCCTCCTTTTCATCCAGATTGTAGTGCTCGCCCCGCACTGCGCATTCTCCATCCCGCTTGCGGTCGTTCACTCTGCTGGGCAGACTCCTCCAATTCTCCCGCAGCAACAATACTTCTAACTGTTAATCCTGCACTCTTCGCTCCAATGTAGCCGCATGCTCCCTCATAAGTTCAAGTTGTGGATTAGAGTTGGAGCCTCCACTGCCATAAAACAAGCTTTCCACAATCTGCATCTCCGCCAGCTTTATCATTTTTGTGATCACTTCTACGGTTGTTTTCCTTTGTCCAATAGTATGTCCCCAAGCTGGCCTGCTCTGGAACTTATCATAAAACCCATAACAGGTGGCACGGCCGGTGTCTCTTCTGTTGTTACTCCGGTTGACCCCGAAGCTGCTGCTCCGGTCGACCCAACTCTTACTGTAACGGCTCCCCCCCCCCCCTCCCCCCCCCCCCCCCCCCCCCCAGTTCCAATTTGCGGTGGCAACTGGGGTTGCTTCTACAAGTGCACCCGCGCTTCCTTGCTGGCCATCTGCTCCCTCCTTATCATCATCATCATCCTCTGGATGCGGGGTTACTGAATTCCGGCATAGCGGTTGCACCACTAAGGTCCAAATCTGAATTTGTCATTGCCACTCTTCCCGAACCTCTTCTGTTAACACTACCACCAGCCCATCTAGTTGCTCCATATTTAGGGTTACTGCTTCAGCACACCCAGATTTTGGTTAAGTGCTGCCGCAAGTGCATTTTGCACCCCATACCCCGCAATTTCCTGTGTAATTCCGGCTACAAACTCTTCCTGTGCGGTCTAGGCCGACTACAAGTTGATGCGGGCAGTTTGCAAAGCTTGTGCCCTTTTGTTCTGGACATCCAGCCACTCATTATCTGCCGGCACTCGGGCCAGCTCAGCCTCTAGCTCTTGAATCCTTCGATTGGCCGTCACAGCAGGCCATTGCTTTGCTGCTCTTGATAGAAATCGGGCGCATGCCCAGAAGTGTTCTACTTGGACCATAAAGTTCAGGGCTTCCCATGGAAACCCTCTTCTGGTTTGTTCATTTGTTGGTCTCATCCGCACCGGAACGTCTGCCACACCGACTGTGCGGCCTCCGCCCCTGCCTAAATGCTGGGTGCCGACACTACTCTGTCGGTACCAGTACAAGGTGCACCGACTCCCTCCATTTTTTGTAGGCAGATGACCCTGCCTCTCCGAACTTTTGCACTTCCCCAATTCAGTAAACAAAATAGGAGAGATAGGAGTTACCAAGGAAGGCCTCTCCCTGAGTGTCAAAGTGCCTACTGCCATCTTCTGCCTTGGTGCCTTGGCTGGTCACAGCGCTTGTTCCGGTCTAGATGACTGCGGGGTCTCCTCCGACTCCAATGGTCACACCGGCGCCCCAACCTCCACCTGTTTCTCTAAGTTCATTGTGGTTGCCACCCACGACCACCTCAGGTGTTGGGTCGACCAATCTGCTCCGTGGCACAAAGTGTTCTGGGTCCAAGAATAGGATTGTAAGAAACTGTGCCAACTTAGAGTTCCAAGTGGCATTCTTGACTATCTGAGCCGCCACCCTCGCTGCTTCCCGTCAGATCCTGAGCTTCAGCACCTTAGCCCATGCTAGAGACCTAGATTCTGCTCTGTCCAAATAACCTTTTGCCTTGATTGAGATGGTAAAGGTCTTAGCCTCTTGCATCTCCAAAAACCAGCGAAACCCGGGCACATGTATTCTGATGAGAGCACCCCATAAGCTTGTACTTCGAACCTTGCTTAGCTCCAAAAACTCCCTCCATCTCTTCTCCAATAGGGGTGTGCGAAACTGTGGTGGTGCCATTTAGTGGTAAGAACAAAGCATGGTGCACCCGTTCTTCTGTCATCAGACGGCACTCCCCTCTCATATACACTTCATCACCCACAGCCAGCTCCTGTGTGATCGAAATAGGTAGAGGATGCACAGGGATCATCACCCAATCCAGCATGGAGAACTCCCACACAGGCGCATCTGTCACAGCCATGCTGCCGTCTGTTCATCCATCGGAGCTCTCAACGGCTTCACTGGGATGAATTGAATGAGCACCATCACCATGAGCACGTCATATAGAGCCTTGAACTGTAAAGGGAGCGTTGTATGCTGCAAAGCAAGGTCTGGGAAGCAAGAGAGAGAAGTGCCAAAACTTGTCAAAAACAAGTGAATGGCCAAACTTCTTTTCTTGCTTGTTTTGCATGCAGTGCCACATCATAGCAGCTACACCCACTTGGGATAATGACTACTCCATCCCGGCCATAATTGGTGTGTATTAAACCCAAATTAAATGACTAATAATTGTTCTTGAGCCGGGTACTCGCGATGACCTGGCATCTCAATAGCCACCCAATTTGCCGCCACTTCTTCATTAATGGGAAACGGACACCACAAATAATTAGCATGATAGGGCCGCAACCGGAACCCATCAACTGTATGTGGTAATAGCCGACCTTGCATATCCGTTAGCTGAAAAGCATTGCCTCCGATCTGTCAGAATAATTCTTTTCATCATTGGATAGCCGGCGTGACTGGCATAGAATAGACATCCCATCAAATAATGCGTGAATTTCTTCACAGAATAAATCATACCAAGACACTCTCGTTCTGTCACTGAATAATTCTTTTCAGCATTGGATAGTTGGCGACTGGCATAGAACACAGGCCGGAAGCACCTATCCACATTCTTTTGTATCAAAACACAACCTATTGTGGTATCCGAGGCATCCACAAAAACATGAAAATCCTGCTCCCAATCCAGGGGCATCAGCACCGGAGTCTTTGACAGTAATAACCGCAACCTTTGATATGCTACATCACAGTCGGGAGTCCATTGGAACTGAAACTTCAGAATATGTGTCACCAGATTTAACGGTACCGCAATATGGGCCACCAACCGGAGATGTCTTCTATGCCACCTAATCTGCCCCAAAAATTGGCTTACTTCCCCTGGGTTGCGTGGTGCACGTGCCTCCATAATAGCTACCACCTTACTCGGATCCACCGCAATGCCGTTCTTAGAGATGATATGGCCCAATAACATGCCACTTTTTACCACAAACACACTCTTCAGTGGGTCAAGGCTCAACCTAGCCTCCCAACAATTCAGCAAACATAACCGCAAATACATCAAATGCACAGAATTCACTGAAAACATTGAAATCATCCAAGAATACCCGTCTCCTAAAATTTCAAGCATGTCTCGCTGAAAGGTGGATGGAGCATTCCGAAGTCCAAACCACATGACGATACAGATGGACACTCCCCAGTTTGTAATAAATGCAGTTTTAGCCTGATCCTCATCTGGTGCCATCCGCACTTGGTTATACCCACTGAACCCATCCAAGAAAGAGTAAATGTCATGGCCTGGTACATCATCCAAGATACTATCAATGTACGGCAAGGAAAAAGGATCCCAATAGTGGCCGCACATTCAGCTTACGGTAATCCACGCAAATCCGTAACTTCTTGTTCTTCTTGGGTACTATAACAATTGGAGATATCCATTCTGCTTTATTCACCGGAGTAATAAATCCCACTCGCAGCAGCAATCTATCCAATTCTTCCTTAACATGTATAGCCACATGTGGATTCATTCTGTATCTCTGTTGCCTAACAGGTACCGCATTAGGATTCGAATTGATCTTATGCTCATAAAACTTCAAGTCCAACCCTTTATATATCAGAGTAATACCATGCAAACACATCCTTGAATTCCCGCAAACAGGTTAATCAGATCTTCCCGAAACTCTACTACCGGAAGAGAAACACTAATCTTCACAGGTCTGTCTTCCGACGGCTCACCCAAATTTTTTGTCTGCAATTCCTCTTCCTTGGACCTAGTCACTATTTGCATCTATTTCTCGAAATTCCTCTCCTGCAGCAATATCTCTTTTATATCCAACTCGGCCAATTCGTTAGCAAATTTTTGATTATCCCCGCCTTTTTCTTCGCTTCCGGCTTCCTTCACAAATTGATACCCCTGTTGTATTTCTTCAATATCAATAACATAGAGCGACATCAGATCTTCATTAATTGCCAGAAACTCTGCTTCCTCATCATCATCCAAGCCTTCCACCATATTAACAGTCTCTGCAATGATTGGTCTAGCAGCAACAACCGGCACAACGGGCACCCCTCTTCAAGACTTTAACTTTCTTCTTCCCTCTCTATAGAGTGCCAGCACATTTGTTTCCCAGTTATGCTTAACTCTCGCCTGCCAGAGCCAAGGCCATCCCAACAACAAATTAAAATCAGCCTGCACTCCTTCCATATCCCCAGAACCACTAAAGACAACCGAAATTGTATTCGAGCCAACTCCACCACCATATCCTATAGAATTCCCAGAGGATGCACCCGCCTTTGATCTGCCATCCGAACCAGAAAAGGTGTTGCCTCCCATTGCATTAAGTCTTACTTCCTACAAGCGGTTATAATATTGACTCCAGACCCACCATCCAGCAGCACTTGATCAGCCCTAGACCTGGGCACCATCGCCATCGTAGACATGACAAAGAGGATGATGTTTTAGAGCGTCGGGATGCTCGTCATCACAGCAAGAAGGCCAAAAAGTTCAAGTCAAGGGACAAGGACATCAAATTCAATAGCTATAATGGAAAGTTGGATACCACCAAGGCACTTGCTTTCATAAGGCAATTTGAAGCCTTTTGCACTGAGGACTTCACCGATACATCTATTCTCAGGAATGTGGGTAGATTGGTGGATGGCATAGCTTCTGGGGGATAGGACAGCTGCTCGTACATGGAGTGCTTTCAAAGAGCAGTTCTATGATCAATTCCTTTCTCCTCACTTGGAAAAGGATGTACAAAAGGAGTGGGATTGGGTAACACAGGATGAAGGCGAATCTGTTTCCTCTTATGTCTCCAAGTTTTGGCAAATTCTTCTCAAGGTCACACCTTGAGTGACGATTAGTGAGGACAAGAAGAAAACAAAGTTTGAGTGAGGGCTACAAAGAATCATTCAGAAGAGCCTTGCAGTGTATCCCCACAACACTCTCAAGGAGCGCATATATTCAGTTACTATTTTATACCCAATGAGTCCAAGGATGTAAAAGGGGGCTCACAAAAGAAGCCGAGGGGTAGAAAGGATGATCCTAAGCTGTCTAGACAACACATTTTTTATTTCATGAAAGGGGTAAGTGCTTCTTATGTGGGAGCAAGGGTCACATTAAATCTCAATGTCCCTAGAATCCCAAAAGGTATAATGTGCACGATGCAAAACCTAGTGTGAATGTTATACCCGATGCTCAGGGTAATATTGCACATGAGCCAAAGAGCAGGATTTTATGCAAAGCTTGGGGCAAGTTAGAGGATGAAACAACTTTATTCCTTTTTGAATAATTCCTCTACATATAACTTTATTTCCATTCAGATGGCTACTTCTCTTGGGCTAAAGCCCGAGGAATTGGGCATGGACTTTCATGCAAATGTTACTTTTGAGGGTAAGGAAGTCAAGGTCACTTCCATCATGTCGGGAAGCTTCACATGTAGATAGAGGGATATTTGGATCATGAAGACCTCCTCATAGCACCACTTACGGGATGTGATACTTGGGATGCCATGGCCTTATCGTTTGGATCCCAAGATTTTGCACAAAGAGAAGAAAGTTGTGTTTACTCATAGGGGTAGGGAAGTTTATATTGATGCGGGTACTACTGGGAGTACCATACTCGTTGTAAGCCATATTTTTACGTCCAAGGCAATAAAGAAATTAGCTTGTTCTTACTTGGTCTTTGTACATGATAATGTTGAGCATGATGCTGTAGATCTCGTAGATCAAGATAAGATTGATTTCTTACGTGTTTATGCTGATTATTTTGTTGATTCCCTTCTTGGACAGTTATCCCCAAAGAGATTAGAGGATCATTGTATTGACATAATCCCTGGTAGCTCTCCTCCTAACCTCCTTATAGGGTGAGTGCTGCCCAATAGGAGGAAATCATGATTCAAGTGAATGATTTGCTTGAAAAGAGGTTGATTAGGCCCAGTTCTTGGCCTTATTGTTCTGCAATTCTACTTGTACAGAAAAAGGATGGGACATACAGTATGTGTGTTGATTATAGGGCTCTTAACAAGATTACCATCAAGAACATGTTTTTGATTCCTCGAACTGATGATATTCTTGATAAACTTGAGGGAGCTGCTTGTTTTGAGTTGCATTGATCTTAAGAGTGGCTACCATCAGATTAGAGTAGTTCCTCTCTTGTGTTTCTATCGAGAGAGCTGGTCGAATGTTGTAAATAGCCCTTCAAGGCTGGTCGACTTGTTATGTGAGCCATATAGGAGGAAGGTGAAGATACAGGGTTATACCGGGGCTGATGTGGGAGTTCTATGGGTTGTCCATAGTTGTCCTGCATGTGCTTGATGCCGGGAATGCTCTCTTGTGCTGGGGAACAACATCGAATTCAACATATGTTTTTGTTTTGCTTTCATATTGTACAAGAAGAAATAAGTGCTAGCCAGTGGAGAATCCCTAGGCACCTGTGAAGTTGTATTTGGAAGCAGACTCTTTTTTGGTAATCTAACCATAAAGGAGAGGGGGGGAGGGGTCAGCCCATCTTTTGGCCCCTAGTGTGGTGTACTGTTGTGTAGAATTGTCATCTTTCCTTTATCTGGCATGCTTATGTGTATTTTTAATTTTCATGATTGATAAGATTTCTATGTTATAGTTTCCCTTCCTTTTTACATATGCTCGAGACTATTGAAGAAGAAGAGGAGGTAGGTAAGACACATATGTTAGCAAACAAGAGGACCAGATTGCAAAGATCTAAGTCAAAGGGAGCTAGAAAGGAGACTAGGGCAAAAAAGAAAAGAGAGAAAGAGAAGGAACCCATGGAGAAGCCTAAGTCTAGTAAGCAGGGGAGAGTCAGAGCTATGAGGAGGAAAATCGGGATGGATGACTTCCAACTGGGGAAAGGGGAACCCCCTTATAGCCTTTTGTCAAATGTCAAGAATAAGAAGGCAGACATAACTTATGGCCAGCTGCTACAACTAAATTCAAACATAAGAAGACAATGCCATAAGCTAGCCAGTGTCAGGAGAGTTAAAGTCTAGTAGGGCCAGCTTGAAGCGGGTTAGCACCTTACACAAGTCTTCTTCCTTTCATTCTTCTTCTTCTAACCGTTCCAATGTTTCTGAGGCCTCTCCGGCTTTTGGAGAGTTTGTGGCTCTTCTAGCAGACCTACACATCTTTACTGGGGGTTCTTTGGTGGAGTCCTCAATAGAGTTAAGGAGGTCTAACATCTCTATGATTCTAACATGTATTTGGACTTTGCTAAGTTCCTCTCCCTAGTTTTCATGGAACTCTTCTAGGGCCATATATGCCTTGGTATAGTACAACCATTGCTTGTCCAAACTAATCTTTTGAAGATATTAGTTGCACATGTTTCTTCATTTCTTTTTTGTCTTTGGGTTGTGAAAGGGGGAGACATCCCAAAACAATTCTTCCTCATGAGATCTATAGCAGATAGGGTTCTCTCAGTCATCCGAAGTGGTCTGGTCTTGAGGGCTTCGCCTAAAAATATGTAAGTATGAAAGGTGTAGCTGAACTGAATGGCAACGACTAAATCAAACAAAGAGTAAACACACAAACTAGACTATTTCATTCCTTCGAGAAGTGGAAGAGTCTCCTTTTATACAAAAAGCTCGTAGGCATTTCAATCCCTTGCATATGGGATAACTCACACACACAACTTACTTTCACACAATCACTCCATTACAATGGGCATCCGACCCCTCTACAGGTGCCTTGAGTGTTAAGAGTTCACCGTCCCGGTGAACAAACATGTATACTAGCACATAATTCCCATGCATGTGTATAACCATGAACCATCACAATCCAAGAACAGAAAACAACCATCGTCAACCACATGAGCAAGAGAAGGTGGAATCATGCTTGAGTAATCCTGTTACCAAGCCATCTTCTCCCTACTGTACCGGTCAAACCCTCTCCCCCTTGGCTCCTAATGTAGTGCACCACGCCAGAAAACCACATTTGGATGCAGTGAGATGCATTATGAGATATGTAAAGACCACTGCACATTATGGTCTACTTTATGAGAGTGGTAAAAGCTTGGATATACATGGCTACACAGATGCTGATTGGGCAGGTAGCTCATATGACAGGAGGTCTACTAGTGGTTATGCTTTTACACTTGGAAGTGCCGTGGTGAGTTGGAGTAGCAAGAAGCAACCTACAGTTGCTTTATCTAGTACAGAGGCTGAATACAGAGGTGCAGCCATTGCTACTTGTGAGGCAGTATGGTTAAAGGGTCTCTTGGCAGATTTATGTGAGCCTATTAATGGCAAAGTTGTCATTCATTGTGACAACATGAGCAGTATACAGTTGGCCAAGAATCCAGTATTTCATGCGAGGACCAAACACATAGAGGTCCATTATCATTTTGTCAGAGAGAAGGTGCTAGATGGTACAGTTGATCTACAGTATGTGAAGACTGAAGAGCATGTGGTAGACATCTTTACGAAGCCACTTAGCAGGGAGAAGTTTGAGTACTTCCGTACTATGTTGGGAGTACATGGGATGAGCTTGAGGGGGAGTGTTGAGAGTCTTGATATCCCAAGCTCATCTACATCTTCATCCGCAGTACATCATGAGCTTCATCGGCAATACATCATGAGCTTGAGAGGGACTGTTGAGATTCAAGCTTGATGTCAGTGTGAGCCAGCTATGCTATGTGCTGGCATGTTAGGTAGGAACATGTGTGAGACATAAATGACCGCGTGTCCAACTGATCATAGTGTGTGGACAATAGCTAGGGTTAGATGGTGTGTGGACATAACTCATAGTGTTGTGTGTATTATGGATTATGGTATTATGCTTTGTGTGAGAAGGGAGATGGCTTCCCTCTATGGTTAGGGTTTGCAATATACATTAGGGTTTGCTCCTGTGTGTGTGTGTCTCCTCCCCCTCTACCGTTCTTTCAACAGTCCTGCAGTTTTACAGTGATTTGCACAGGTGGTGCTGGTAAGGCCAATGGAGCTCTTGATGGGTGCTGGCAACTGTGCTTATGTTTGGAATCTTGGATATCTGCACATGGAGGTGTCCTGATTCCCTAATTTTACACAATGCATAGAATAGAGTAATGGCCTTGCACTTAACTATGGGCATTCGGTGTGGTAGTGTGATTCAATATACACATAGAGCACCACACCAATTCTCTACGAGGGTAAAGATGGGTATGCCCATGCCCAAATGTTTCTCTTCCATCCTTTACCTTCAAATTTTCTAGCATTACTGAGTTCATCCATAGTCATCTTCTCGACTTGCTTGCTCTAAGTTGCAAACTCGCGAAGTCGTGCTGCCAAAGATATTTTGACATCTTTTGGCTGTGGTAATTTCAGCATATTGTCTTCATATTCAATTGCCAGTTTACAACATGTATCGAGATTAGCTAGTCGGGCTAATACGAGATAATCAAGTATCTTGTGGTCTCGGACTCCTCTCTGGAAGTAAGGTAATAATTGATCATCAGTTAGCCTCTCTCGTAGTTTACACCTTGAATTCCAATGCTTGAGCCTAGACACATAGTCTCATATCATCGATTCCATTTCCTTTTGTATGATGTTGTGTAGCTGTGCCACAGGACTCCATCTGTTGCCAGTGAGAAAGCATGAATCATTGTCACATCACTTACTGGCCCGCAGGTTTCGCATGTGGACTCAAAGATTTGTACATGTTGAATTGGATCCCCATCCTCAGAGAATTTTTGAATGAGCTTTGAAATGATGTGTAGATTCATTTGGGAGGGTCTGGATTCTAGAGCAGTGCCTGGTTCCTTGATAATTCCTCGGCCCATTTTTGCAGCCATATTCAACAAATCCATCCTTGTGGCCACATTAAGATCTATGGTTGGATTCGCCCTTGGTCTTTAAGGAGCTACTCCCCGCCTACCTAGGCCTCTTCCTATGTTGACTCCTCTGCGGCTTTTGGACAGTTTGTGGCTGTTCTACAGACCTACACATCTTTACTGGACAGTTTGTGGCTGTTCTACAGTTTGCGGCTTTTGGAGAGTTTGTGGCTCTTCTAGCAGACCTACACATCTTTACTGGGGGTTCTTTGGTGAAGTCCTCAATTGGGTGAAGGAGGTCTAACATCTCTATGATTCTAACAAGTACTTGGACTTTGCTAAGTTCCTCTCCTCCCTAGTTTTCATGGAACTCTTCTAGGGACATATACGCCTTGGTATAGTACAACCATTGCTTGTCCGAACTAATCTTTTGAAGATTTTAGTTGCACATGTTTCTGCATTTCTTTTTTGTCTTTGGGTTGTGGGAGGGGGAGACATCCCAAAACAATTCTTCCTCATGAGATCTATAGCAGATAGGGTTCTCTCAGTCATCCGAAGTGGTCTGGTCTCGAGGGCTTCACCTAAAAATATGTAAGTATGAAAGGTGTAACTGAACTGAATGGCAACAACTAAATCAAACAAAGAGTAAACACACAAACTGGACGATTTCATTCCTTCGAGAAGTGGAAGAGTCCCCTTTTACACAAAAAGCTCGTAGGCATTTCAATCCCTTGCATATGGGATAACTCACACACACAACTTACTTTCACACAATCACTCCATTATAATGGGCATCCGACCCCTCTACAAGTGCCTTGAGTGTTAAGAGTTCACCGTCCCGGTTGAACAAACATTTATACTAGCACATAATTCCCATGCATGTGTATAACCATGAACCATCACAATCCAAGAACAGAAAACAACCATCGTCAACCACATGAGCAAGAGAAGGTGGAATCATGCTTGAGTAATCGTGTTACCAAGCCATCTTCTCCCGTTACCAAGCGATCTTCTCCCTACTACACCAAGGGCGGGTCAAACCCTCCCCCCCCCCTTGGCTCCTAATGTACTGCACCACGCCACACGTTGCTCCTATAAGCTTCTCCTACAACATGGTTGATTTTGAATTTTAAGCCCATCCTTCACAACCAACATAAATTATACACATGATGAGTGGAAAAATACACAATTGCTTTCATGCAATTCCATCCAAGAGGGAACTTGGAAGTACTACGTCCAGGTCCAAAGAGAAGATGTCGATGAAGCCCAAGCCTAGGTGTTAGTGAGCTAGGCTACTGCAACCCGATGTGTCGAGTCATCCACATGGTAGCAAGAATCGTTCTCCAGTGTAGGCATCCAGCCCGATCTCCTCTGGTTTATCTTTATTGAGTGCCCAATGCCCATTGTGCCGATCATCACTTGAACAATTGACACCTTCTATAGCAGCTATAAAAGAAGGCCGATCCCACCACTTGAAACCCACAGCAAAGAAGATTCGTAGAAGATCAGTCTACGCTCTCTGTGGGTCTTTGGGTGTAGCCATCTGCAAACTTAACCTCTACACTGGTTTTTTCAAGAGGGAGCCTACCCCATGTCTCGCAACATTGCCAAGTGATGTTGTAGACTCTAGCTCCACTATCCAGGATGGCCATAGCATTGTGTTTCCTTGAACTGAATGGAATGACCATAATATTGACCCATCTGGTTTAGTAGCACAAAGGGCTGATTCTTCATTGTCTGTTGGCGACCCTTGACCCTCATTGATCGGGATGAATGGACGAGGAATGGACAGAGTGCGTGGCTACTGAGGGTGCCTTGATGGATTTATCAAAGTATTTGGGGTGGTCATAGGATTCCTCGTCTTGGTTTTGGAAGGTAACTTTGATAGGAGTAGTTGTACTGAAGCTGCACACGGGGTAGCTCCTGGCTTTTCATTTTGCGAAGATTAGGAGGACTAGAACTAGAATGGGGCAATTGTCCTCCGTAGTATCATCCTGCTAGTTCATTGAATTGTGTGGGTGCGGCATAAGAAATTTGTACAAGGTGGTTTCCACCTTGGCACGCAACAGTTTGTTCAGGACATGAGGACACTCGGCCCACCAATGGATTCCTAGGCATAAGTAGCAGTGGAGGGGATCTCCTCGTGGTGCTGCTCTTCCTTGGCTGTAAGCTCGGTTTTGTGCATATGGTGGTCGGGATCCTTGGTACTGCTGGGGCGTTGCCATCATGATGGTTGCCATTTGGAGTTGCTGTACTTCGGTCACGTGAGGGTGGAGACTGGATAATGCTGTTGAGACATCAGAGATTGGTCTTGATCTTCTAGAGAATACTCTATGTGAAACTAGTCCTGAAAATCGGCCGGCTCACCCATCAGATAATATTCTATGTGAAACTAGTCCTGAAAATCAGAGAATACTCTATGTGGAATTGGTCTTGATCCTCTGGAGAATACTCTATGCGAAAATAGTCCTGAACATCGGCCGCCTCACTGATCAGATCATCATTACTGAATCTCGGAGGGCCAAGGAAGCTCAGAGGAATCTATTTTGGCACTGGAGGCTGGGGGCCTAGAATGGGTCCAGGTAGAGGGTATTGGGGGGAGCATAGGGAGACCGTGGGTCTTCATTGTTGAAAGGCTACGATCTGTTGGAAGGTGGGTGGGGGCATCACTGGAACCATTGCGGAAGTCATTGGACTTGGTGCTGTGGCGGAGTTGTAGGTAGAGCTTGAATGGGGGGAAGGTTGGTAGTATGCCGTTCGCAGCAACTCGCCATGTCATGATTTGTAAGGCAACCACAATACCCACACCCGTAAGAATACACCCTATTCCATCGGGGGCCGTGTGACTCTGTTTGCAGTCTGCACAGCAGAACCTATTTTGTTTTGGTTCGGAATCATTGCCTTATTCTCGTGCATTCACAAAAGCCGCAGCTATTTGGCCAAGGTGGTGAGGAAGGTTGGGTTATTGATAAGATCATCCTTAGATGTGCTTGCACTATCTGAGCTAGTGCCAACACCAGTTACATCTTTCTTCATGCAATTATCGTCCAAGGTGATGGTGGCACTGCATGCTTCCTCAAAAGTATGTAGTTCTCGCATAAGGAGCATGTCATGTAAGCTCGGATTGGCAAACCCAAGGAGAAACCGCTCCTTAAGTTGCCTATCAGTGAGATGGTCTTCTCAGTCACAACGTGAGTCCAGATACTTGATTCGCGCTATGTAATCGCAGATGCTAAGGTCCGCTTGCTTCACTTTCTAGGTGTAGATGAGGATCACCTTCTCCAAGGTATTTTGTCATTAGTTCTGCCACATCGGGGGCCCAATACCATCAATCAATGGTTCTGGCTGGAGCAGCGGGGTTGGGTAACAATTCAGTTACTCCCATCATCATGCCTCTTCCTAGCTATGTCGCGAGTTCTCAAAGTTCAAGAGTCAGTAACCTCTAGGGTCAAGGCAATGAGCCATAGCATAAGGTTTTGGTCTTATTGGCTCCGGGACTCCAGGAGGTGGTCCAAGGGAAAAGAAGTTAAGGGGAACTGTCGACATTGGACCCCTAGTCATGTACTCTTGTGGGGGTGGTGCCATGCTAGGGAAGAATCCAGGGACTTGATGGTCAAACATGGGGAGGGATGTGGCCCCGTCGAGCTCTGGACTGGGAATGTAGGGACCACCAGTAACTAGAGATTCTGGTGTCAAACCATGGCCTTGAGCAAAGGAGTGATTTTTAGGGTGCTTGGAGTATTTGTACGATGGATGAAGGGGCCTGCCACGCTTTGAGCACCGGATTGGGAATGGGGAAAAGGATTAGGAGATTGGGTGGAAACGGGGCTTGTGGGAAAGTCATGCTAGCGGGAGGCACATAATAGGATGCTGGATAGAGAGGTTCAAAAGAATTACCTATGGGTACCGAAAAATGGCTAACTGCTTTAGTGAAGATCATTATTCTCGAACGCCCTTCCTCAAAGGTACTATTTCCCCGCCAAGAAGTGAAGCTTGGTGGGTTGGTGTTTTCAACAAGTTACTAGCTGAACCTTGGAGGGCGTGGCATGGGTTGCATGATTGGCTCTTTTGACGGGGGTTTTCCTGAGAACACACAATTAACCAACCTCCTAAAATTGGAACTTGCCCGGGAGTAAGCTAGACAAGAGGGTCCTGGGGCGTCTCTCATGGGTGCAGTCCGGTTTGAATGTTGCCCCGCTCCTAGATCGGCACTAGGGGGTTTTTATTCACTCAATTCACTTAGGGATCGTGAAGAATCAAACCTTTGAGAAAGTGGCCAATAGGCTCCTGCAATGCTCAGATCTATCCCGATAGTAGACTCTGACTGGTTCTATTGTCTGGACCGGTACTTCTATGTTAGCAATGTGACTAGACTGTAAGTGCATGGGACTTAGGAGGACACACTTTTTTTAGGAAATTGAGTGGCTCGAATGAGAGGGTTGATTGGAATGGCTCACGAGATAAGGATGGATCGAAAACCCTTGTCGGAGCTCACTTTGGCATGTTGGGTTGAGCGACTAGAGAGACTCGCCTGTTGCACTCAAGCAATTCAACCGGCTGTTTTCCTAGCTTGAAAGGGTAGCTGGGTCTGATCGTGCATGCCAATTCAAAGGCTTCTTTGAGGGTTTAATCGGCTTGACTCCTTGTGACGTCACTTCTTTTGTAAGATGTCTTTCCCAGGTCTTTTATACGTGTGAGATGCGGGAAGTATGTTGTTAGGGCACGAGAATTCGTAAGCCCAAATAAAAAATGATGAAGAGTGGAAAAAAGATATGATGACACTAGTAGTACTAGTAGAAAAGGAGGACGAGGGGAACGTAAGTGTTAGCATATTCATCCCATATTCAGCCCATGTATTTGCCCAAATTTGATCCCTTTTATGGCCCTTGGTTGTGGGTTGGCTACCCGTATTTTTCTCTCATTTTTTTCCCTTTTTTTTTTGGATTTTTCCCAAGTTCGGTGAGCCTGGTCTTGTCGCCCAGCTCCAATGGTCCAGTCGACCGGCCCCATCTTACCTATAAATAGGTGGGCTGGCCTCTCCCATTTTCATTCATTCATGTGTGGTTCACGTGTTGACACACTCTCATCTTTTGTATCCTTCACTTATGAGACTAGTTTGTTTCTCGCTTGGGAAGACTTTCACTGCACTATATTCAGCGTATTAGTTTCATATATCTCTCTCTTGCACTCTAAGTTCAGCACACTCTAATGCTCATCTTGCTTCTGTTCTGTGCACTCTTTAATGGTATCATCGCTCTAAGTTCAACGTTTTTTTCTGCCCCATATTCTGTCCTATCTACAGCCCCTTCACCTCTTATTTTTTCAGATTCACAGCCTTCTGGTTGTTGCGTTTTCTGGATAGTTGCTCTGCTGGTTGCTCTTATCTTCACCTGGGCTTCATCGCTTTCAGCCTCCATGTATTTTCAACCATTGCGGAAGTCATTGGACTTGGTGCTGTGGGGCAGAGTTGTAGGAAGAGCTTGAATGGGGGGAAGGTTGGTAGTACGCCGTTCGCAACAACTCGCCATGTCATGATTTTTAAGGCAACCACAATACCCACACCCGTAAGAATACACCCTATTGCATCAGGTGCCGTGTGACTCTGTTTGCAAGCTGCACACCAAGACCTATTTTGTTTTGGTTTGGAATCATTGCCTTATTCTCGTGCATTCACAAAAGCCGAAGCTATTTAGCCAAGGTGGTGAGGAAGGTTGGGTTATTGATAAGATCATCCTTAGATGTGCTTGCACTATCTGAGCTAGTGCCAACACCAGTTACATCTTTCTTCATGCAATTATCGTCCAAGGTGATGGTGGCACTGCATGCTTCCTCAAAAGTATGTAGTTCTCGCATAAGGAGCATGTCATGTAAGCTCGGATTGGCAAACCCAAGGAGAAACCGCTCCTTAAGTTGCCTATCAGTGAGATGGTCTTCTCAGTCACAACGTGAGTCCAGATACTTGATTCGCGCTATGTAATCGCAGATGCTAAGGTCCGCTTGCTTCACTTTGGACAATTGAATAACAGGGCTACCGGTTGAGGAAAAACCCTTCTTGAAGGCTTCTTGGAGATGGGCAAATGTGTCTCTATTAGTTATGCACGGATTGGTACTATTGTCTTGCCTTACCATCCAGGGTAAGGCCAAAAGCGCCCACCTTGGTGGCCTCACCAAGGGCTTGTGTCTCATAGATTTGTTGAAACTGCTCTAGGTGTAGATGAGGATCACCTTCTCCAAGGTACTTTGTCATTAGTTCTGCCACATCGGGGGCCCAATACCATCAATCAATGGTTCTGGCTGGAGCAGCGGGGTTGGGTAACAATTCAGTTACTCCCATCATCATGCCTCTTCCTAGGTATGTCGCGAGTTCTCGAAGTTCAGGAGTCAGCAACCTCTAGGGTCAAGGCAATGAGCCATAGCATAAGGTTTTGGTCTTATTGGCTCCGGAACTCCAGGAGGTCGTCCAAGGGAAAAGAAGTTAAGGGAAACTGTCGACATTGGACCCCTAGTCATGTACTCTTGTGGGGGTGGTGCCATGCTAGGGAAGAATCCAGGGACTTGATGGTCAAACATGGGGAGGGATGTGGCCCCGTCGAGCTCTGGACTGGGAATGTAGGAACCACCAAGAACTAGAGATTCTGGTGTCAAACCATTGCCTTGAGCAAAGGAGTGATTTTTAGGGGGCTTGGAATATTTGTACGATGCATTCATGAAGGGGCCTACTAGGCTTTCAGCACCGGATATTAGGAATGGGGAAAAGGATTAGGAGATTGGGTGGAAACAAGGCTTGTGGGAAACAAGGCTTGTGGGAAATTCATGCTAGCGGGAGGCACATAATAGGATGCTGGATAGAGAGGTTCAAAAGAATTACCTATGGGTACGGAAAAATGGCTAACTAGTTTAGTGAAGATCATTATTCTCAAATGCCCTTCCTCAAAGGTACTGTTTCCCCGCCAAGCAGTGAAGTTTGGTGGGTTGGTGTTTTCAACAGGTTACTGGTTGAACCTTGGAGGGTGTGGCATGGGTTGCATGATTGGCTCTTTTTACGGGGGTTTTCTTGAGAACACACAATTAACCAACCTCCTGAGATTGGAACTTGCCCGGGAGTAAGCTAGACAAGAGGGTCCCGGGGCGTCTCTCATGGGTGCAGTTTGGTTTGAATGTTGTTCCGCTCCTAGATCGGCACTAGGGGGTTTTTATTCACTCATTTCACTTAGGGATCCTGAAGAATCAGACCTTTGAGAAAGTGGCCAATAGACTCCTATAATGCTCAGATCTGTCTCGATAGTAACTCTGACTGGTTCCTAGGGTCTAGACTGGTACTTCTATGTTAGCAATGTGACCAGACTGTAAGTGCATGGGACTTAGGGGGGCTCACTTTTTTTAGGAAATTGAGTGGCTCGAATGAGAGGGTTGATTGGAATGGCTCACGAGATAACGACGGATCGGAAACCCTTGTCGGAGATCACTTTGGCATGTTGGCTTGAGCGACTAGAGAGACTGGCCTGCACTCAAGCAATTCAACCGGCTCTTTTCTTGGCTTGAAAGGGTAACTGGGTCTGATCGTGCATGCCAATTCAAAGGCTTCTTTGAGGGTTTAATCGGCTTGACTCCTTGTGACATCACTTATTTTGTAAGATGTCTTGCCCAGGTCTTTTATACATGTGAGATGCGGGAAGTATGCTGTCAGGGCGCGTGAATTCGTAAGCCCAAACAAAAAATGATGAAGAGTGGAAAAAAGATATGATTGCACTAGTAGTAGTAGTAGAAAAGGAGGACGAGGGGGACATAAGTGTCAACATATTCATCCCCATATTCAGCCCATGTATTTGCCGAAATTTAATCCCTTTTATGGCCCTTGGTTGTGGGTTGGCTACCCGTATTTTTCTCTCATTTTTTTCCTTTTTTTTTTGGATTTTTCCCAAGTTCGGTGAGCCTGGTCCAGTCGGCCAGCTCCAATGGTCTAGTTGACCGGCCCCATCTTACCTATAAATAGGTGGGCTGGCCTCTCCCCTTTTCATTCATTCATGTGTGGTTCACGTGTTGACACACTCTCATCTTTTGTATCCTTCACTTATGAGACTAGTTTGTTTCTTGCTCGGGATTGCTTTCATTGCACTATATTCAGTTTATTAGTTTCATATATCTCTCTCCCTTGCACTCTAATGCTCATCTTGCTTCTGTTCTATGCACTCTTTAATGGTATCATCGCTCTAGGTTCAACGTTTTTTCTGCTGCCCCATATTTTGTCCTATCTCCAGCCCCTTCACCTCTTGTTTTTTCAGATTCACAGCCTTTTGGTTGTTGTGTTTTCTGGATAGTTGCTCTACTGGTTACTCTTACCTTCACCTGGGCTTCGTCGCTTTCAGCCTCCATGTATCTTCTCATCAACGGTTTTTCTCAACATAGGTGTGGATGCTAGTCGTGCTGTATTTACTTAAGTGTTTTCTTCTCCAGTGGACACTATCTCTTGCAGAGGAGGTTTTGTATGGATTCTGGCTTTGGTGGTAGCTTGGTACTTGCAGTGGACACTTCTTTCTTCTAAGTTGTGTGTTTTCTTCTGAGATTGAGCCCAAGTTTAGTGATGGCTACCTCGACTGCTCCTCATATGTTCTCTGAGCCTACCAAATTGGATGGCTCCAACTATACTTTATGGAAGGTGAAGTTTAAATCAGCCCTGAGTGGAGTGGATCTGGGGGACTGGCTCGTTATAGCTGCCAATGCCACCCCTCCCACCCTTTCTACCATTGGTGTGACTCAAGCATAGATTGATGTTTGGGTGGTGAATGATCGTCGTGTTTTCTTCTTTCTGATGTTTATTTGTCAAGATTATGTTCTCTCTCATGTGCATACAGGACATGCTACACATGAAATTTGTAAGGCACTTGCAGATCTTTATGAGATTAAGTCTCTGAGTCGGATTTTGGCTTTGGAAAAGTAGCTTATGAATCTTTCAGTTTCTTCCTTTCCACCTTTATCTGCTTTCATCACTAAGATGAAAGATCTTCGGTACGAGCTTGTTGTATTTTGCAAGGATATCTCTACATAGGGTACCACTATTTGACTTGTCTCCAATAGTAAAAAGCATCCTACTGTGGCACTTTCCTCTACAAAGCCGAAGTATCGTTTAGTTTGTTATGCTGCCTGTGAGCCGATTTGGTTGTGGAGATTATTGAGAGAACTTCGCTTTCCTCCTACCAGATCTACTCTTCTTTGGTGTGACAATCAGAGTTGCATCACCATCGCCAAGAACCCTATGTTTCATGCTTGTATGAAACACATTGAGATTTAGTATAACTATGTTCGTGTGAACGAGTTCTTGCTAGAGATTTGTGTTTGGAGTATTGTCCTTCAGCAGAGAATGCAACATATTTGTTCACTAAGTCGGTGTCTCAGGCTTCCTTGGCTCCTCATCTTCGGCTTCTTGGAGTTTGGTGCTGAGAGGGGGTGTTAGCATATTCATCCCCATATTCTGCCCATGGATTGCCCATATTTGATTCCTTTTATGGCCTTTGGTTGTGGGTTGTTGGTTGTGGGTCGGCCACCCGTATTTTTCTCTCATTTTTTCTTTTTTTCCTCGATTATTCTTAGGTCGGGTGAGCCTGCTCTAGTGGCTAGTTCCTAGGTCCACTCAGCCAGCCCCATCTTACCTATAAATAGGTGGGCTGGCCTCTCCCCTTTTCATTCATTCATGTGTTGACACACTCTCACCTGGAAGAACTCGAGGATGCCATGGCTTAAGACTACCTCATTTTTTCTTAGAGTATTTACCTTACATCCAAAGTGTATCACTTGTGAAAGACCTTACTAAAAGAGAAAGAGTGCACAAAGTGGAAGCAAGATGAGCACTAGAGTGTACTGAGCTGAGAGTGCAAGAGAGAGAGATATGAAGCTAATAAGCTAAATATACTATAGTGAAAGCAATCCCGAGCAAGAGACAAACTAGTCTCATAAGTGAAGGATACAAACCCATGGCGGCAGATCAAGACACGGGTGCATGCGTGAAATGCACAAATGACAGCTGGGTAAAGGAGGACTTGATTGATGCTAGTTCCAACAACGAGCACAAGCCCTCGCTGCTCAGGTGCAAGCCATGTGGGAGGACTATGATTGGTTAGGGGGTGACAAGGAGTTGACTAGCGAGGGAGCACAGGAGGACAAGGCTGCCGCTTCAAGATCCTTGTAATACACCACTGGTCTCCTTCTAGGAACTGGTTTGGTAAGGTTAAGAACAAGGATGTGCTTCTTTCTCTTACTAAGAGAGGTGTGCTTGTTTGTGTCCTAAGGGGCATGTTTTACTTGTGGTCTACGGGTGTCCTCATGTGCTTTCTGTTTTCTCCTATGAGTGTGTTGTTGTTGGCTTTGTGCATGGGTACAAAAAAAATTTGTGGCTCCGCTAGCTTGCTCTACAAGCTACTTCAACATGGAACAAAGTTCTGGAAACCCTAGAGAATTAGTGAGATGTTGCATCAGAGGGGCTCTTATAAATAAGGAAATTACTAAATATAATAAAAATTACTTAAAAAAATTTAAGAGTTACTTATTTTCATTCTATAAAAATATAAATATAAGTTATATTTTTCAGTGTTTGAAGTTATAGATATAATTTTAGAGTCTTTCGTTTTCATTCTATTCTTGTTTTATCTTCTTTAAGAACATGGCTCGCACTAAGCAGACTACCAAGAGGGTTGATCCCGTGAAGGTCAGGCCCCCACCACTGCCCACACATCGCAAACGTCGATGAAAACCCGGCACCGTCACTCTTCGAGAACATCAGAAAGTATCAAAAGACAACAGCCCTTCTGATCCCAAGGAGGCCTTTTCATCGCCTTGTTAGGGAGATTATGGATGATTTGAATGCGAGCTAGCTATCTGGATGGCATCGTTAGGTCGAAGATAGTGAGGCTCCCACACGATGGACAACAGTAGCTTTGGAAGCTCTTCAAGAGGCTGCTGAACCTTTTTTGGTGGACATATATGGTCGTGACGACACAGTGTACACAGTAGTCCATGCCAAGAGAGTCACCATCACTGACAAAGATATGCGGCTAGTTCTACTATGCATATGTGCAAGTGGAGGGAAGATTATGGTGATGAGCCGTAGTTTAGGGTTTATGATCTCATGTATATTTCACAATGTAATTATCATCATGATGTAAATGCTTTACTTAATGAAAATATATTTTTTGATCCTTGCCAAGTGTCTACTTGATTATATCTGGCAATCATAATTGTATTGCGATTTTAATTTTAAATTAATGATTGAATATTATTTGTTGATTGCACGAATACAACAAAAACTCAAAAATATATTTTTATTAGTATAGAAACTGCTACATCATGACATAGAAGCAAGTACAAAAACCCTAAACTCTGTGCCTCTTAGTACTAGACTGAGCAGAATTAGTAGGAGGTTTAAGGCGAAGGCATGAAGATCAATCTTCCCAGTAGTAGCAAGGCCTAGGCCAGCTAGCGAATGAATCTTCCATCCACACTGAGCTTTGAACAAGTATAGGAGCTTGCAGCGCTTCACAAGCACCACCTTCTCTAAGCTTGATTTCATAGGCATGGACTTGAATGCAGCACCCTTTGTTAAAGCCTTAATCTTCATGAGAGAGACTGGTCCATCAGGGGAGCATACTTTGTGAAAGACAATGATGTCTTGGAAGATTTTGCCAATGTACTCCTTCAAAGTTGCATCCTAGACTCTTCCTCCGCCACCCCTTGTTCCACTAGCTCTTGATGCAAACTCATCGACATAGACAATTTCCTGAAGAAAATATTTGCATGCAAAAATAAAATATCAAAATTATTCCAAAATACAATTGCATGAATTTATTTATTTTTTCAAATGAGATGAAATTGTCTGTGCGGGGCCTCAGGGGCTTGGGGACCCCACACATGTAATCTGCGATGCATTGGGGCCCTCTAGGCATGCCAACCAAAGGCTCACGAGGGTGGCCCTAGGCCCTCCAGACACGCCAACCGAAGGCAGGGGAGGGTGGCCCTGAATCTGCAAATTCATGGCCACCCTCGCGAGCCTTCGGTTGGCATGCTTAGAGGGGCCCGATGCATCCCAGATTACATGTGTGGGGTCCCCAAGCCCTTGAGGCCCTGCACTAAAATTTTTAGCAAGATTTTTAAAAAAATTACATACCTTTCTCAGCCTCATCATTCTGTTTCCCATTTGGTGCATCTAGGTCTACCTCTCAGGGATCGCTCTATCATCATGTATAGGGTCCGAGAGGTCAATGCGTGGTTGAGGTCCAAAAAGCTCCTCCTACAACCTCTCAAATTTTGCATCTAAGATATCATACTTAGGAGCAGCTTCTGTAGCACTTCTTTGGATGTGGATGATTGCAGAGACATCATCCATGCTCGTGCCATCGTATAGGCCAATCTTAGTTACTTGTGGTGGAGGGACATTGTTATATGCACATTATGTGTGCATATACTAGGAGGCTAACCCACATTAGGCTTGTGAGCATGGGAGCATGGAACAAGCTCTAGTGGAGCATAGGTTAGGACTAACCTTAAGGGTTAAGGTTAGGGTCAGGCATCCAAGGGTCACACAAGGGAAGAAATGGAGAGTCAACAGTCACTTGAGGCCCTCCTATATAACAGTGGCATGGGGCACACTCAAATGGGGCTAAGGTTATGTTATCTTGAGGCTAGGTTATGATATGATGTTCTCTTATATAGAGGATTATATCTACTCACCTACCATTTCACACTATAGCTACGTGCTAATGGATTGGAGTTATACCCCATGATGGTATGGGACATCAAGGTAAAGGTATGATGTACTTCATTATAATTCATGTGTGCATCCCTTGGGCTCGGGGATGGTCAAGTCAATGAGTTTATGCCTGATTTATGCATGTTTATGCATAACAATTATCTAGAGAGATCTTAGGGTTTTAACAGTGGTATCAGAGCAATCTCTACTTAAATGTTGTTATTTTTTTCTTTCTTATTTTTTTTGGCATTTTTTGAAGTAAATTTTAATACGTACTAAATAAAAATGTTATTTTGTTGATTTACATGTGGATCATCGATATGGCGGTTGGAACGCATGTTTCTTCTATTCAATGGATGAATTGACATTGCGCGGAAATTTCATGAGTTTAATGGTATTTTTTTCTATTTTTTCCTATTTTTTGTGGTTTAAGATAAGCATTAATGGGAATTTTTACCAAAATACCACATATTTTACTATGGATATTTTTGGTAGAATGGATTCCTTAAATTTCTATAATTTTAAAGAAATTTTTCCTAACTTTTTAGAAATTTTTAGAGCATTTTTATGGTTAAAAATGTATTTTTATGCATTTTTGCGGGTTTTTCGCAGATATTCTATCCATTTTCTGTCGATTTTCTGCTGAAATGCAGTAGGGGCACCATGTTGCTGCATGGAATACTCTCCCATGTGCGTGGGATCCTCTTTGTCTCTCAAATCTGAATTTTTCTTCTATTTTCCTCTCGCCCGTGAGAACGCCTCTTAAGGCACAATTTTGTTAAACACTAATCATATTTAATTTTTAATTATGATTAAGCTTGGTTTAATTAAAATCTTTAATCAAAAGATTAATTAATCTTTAATCCTCCTCTGTGTTAATAGAGAAGGAGGTAGTGGAGAGAGCATTGAATGGAGAAGGAGAGGAGAGAGGACTCCCTCTCTCTTCTTTCAAAAGGCACACATGGGGGGGAGGCTGCAGCGCAGCCTGCAGGGGCGAAAATCACCTCCCCCTCCCCCCTCCATGAAATAATTTTTTTTAAAAGCTTGGATTAAAGCTTAATAAAGCTTTAAAAGAAATTTAGCTTTTTTTAATAAAAAATAGTTTTTTTTAGTTTAAAAAAGAGCTTTTGAAATCCTTTCAAAAAAGCTTGGAAAAGCTTGGAAAAAATTTGAGAAAATATGAGATTTGAGAAAAAAAATCTTTGAAATTTCTGAAATTTTTTCTCTTAAAACCTTTGGCTTTCTGCATTCCCGGGAAACGTATTGGCTTTCCGAATTTTGGAAAATCTTTTGACCTTTCGGATTCTGGAAACTTTTGACCTTTCACATTCTGATTTTTTTTGTCTTTTCATTTTCCCGAAACTGTTGGCTTTCCTTATTCCAGGAAAACCATTGGGATTCTGAATATTTTTGACCGTTCGTATTCTAAATGCGTTCGGGGTTAATTAAAAATTTTAAAAAATTCATGAAAAATTAGACAAAGGTTCTTTTAAATTTTTGGAAAATGTGGGGTTTGTGATTGGCATGTGGTGTGTCCATTCAAGCGCCCGTTGACCATTCAAATTCCTTTAAAAATATTTTTTGACCCAAACATTTTAAAAATCTATTAAAATTATAAATTTTCATTGGATTTGAGAATTGTCGGGTGGAATTGGAAATTTCGTAAACGATGGGATTCTCAGAAAAAATAAGGAATTTTTATAGAAATTATTTTTATAAATCCTAAAAATTAGTATTTTTAAAATATCAATGGTATTTTGGCAAATCTAATTCCTAAAAATTTTCTAGAAAAATATAGGTTTGGAATGCCACAAGATAGGTTTGGTGGAATTCAAAATTATCATATTTTGAGGTCCTATAAAATTAGAAAGAATTAGAAAAAAATCATGATAATTTTTTTCCTCGAGAATTTAATATTTTCGAGGGTTATTTAATATTAAAGTACGATTTCTTGTGCTGACATTACATAGATGCACGTTATTCACATATTATTAATATAATTATACCTCGTATTAGTAGATATTTTTGTTTGGATTAATTTTGAATGATGTTTTCATGATTTTTTACCATTGTTTAGCTATTATTTTTGGACATGTTCCATACTCTCTAAAATGATGGCTATAAATTGCATTCAAAGTGTGTTTCACCTTTGACACTTTTCCATGACAATTTATTTTACACTTGTTTAAGTGTGGTCTGTGCTTAATTTCTTAAGCCTAAGACAAATTCTATCATAGGTTAGTTGATATGTTTGTTTTGGTGGATTTTATTGGATGTTTTTCAACTTTTATTTGGACTCATCAGGTTCTGCCTAGATCACTTGTGTCTAGGTGTTTTTTAATGAGTGCTACACACATGTGTTTCACTTACTTACTTTGGAATTTTGCTTGAACGACACCACGCTCATATACTTCGGATTGATGAGTTGGCCACCAATTTTAATACTTCTTTGGCATGATTAATGACCATTAGATGGTATGCATTGATTTTTATGATCAACTATGGTTTTTATGGACTCGAGGAGCTTCTATCTTTTATCCATGGTTTTATAAGGATCTTTTGATCTTTTGGATAATATCATGTGCTTTGAAGGTGGCATTTACGTTCATTTTTTGCACATAATTTTGGACTATGTTCCTTGTACTCTTATACATATTCCAACTCGGATACCTAGTTGTTTATGTATCTAGGTAACTTATTTTTCTACCCCAACTTTATTGTGTTTATTGGGAAGTTATCATTAGAAAGGTACCAATAATTCAATTTCTTTTCTAATGATGTACTTGGAAAGAGTTATTCCTTGATGTAGTCTCAGGAATATAGAGACAGGTTTTAGTGTGTGAAAGTCAAGGATTTATACAGGATTTTATTCATATTTTCTAGACGACATACTAGGGAGTTTCAATTTGGTAAGGTATGTATGGATGGTATGGGATGCTAGCAATCCCTCACATATATTATCTTATGGGATAATTTGGGCTCAAGATGGTTGCTTTGCTTACATCACTTAGCATGTTGACCTCAACATTCAAAGACAATCTCATTTTCTGAATTCATTTTAAGTTGTTGTGTGGGCATTCTCTACATAAACTTCTTTTATTTATAGCCTGCATGTATTGATGAGTGTAATCTCGTCGACATTTTCACTTGTTGAAATCTCTTTCTTTAGAGTTCAACGAATTTATCTTGTTGTGTTCGGATTAAGGAAATTTGGATTTTTCCTTTGTTTTGGCATTTCTTTCTCTAGCTGCGTACTTTATGTGATTTATACAATCAACCTAATGGTTTATGGATGGACATATATGACTCATCGAGACGTTGATGACTCTCTATGTTGATATGGGTAACTCAAGACGTCAACACGCTGAATGAAAGCCTTTGTTATTGTACCATTGTTGGTGCGTCTTCTTCTGAACTCTATGATTCTACCTCTCCATTGTTTGTTGGGGTATGTTACATCTTTAAGATTGACCTTGAAACTCCCATGAGTACCTGGTCTCATTAAAATCCAATTTAACTTACTGTATTGATCAGGGATCCAATTACCTTCATCATCATCTCTCCTTTTAAACACCTCCACTGTGTGAATATTACTGATATTCCTCCTCCTTGAAGACATCTACAATAAAAAAACAAAGCACCAAATTAACAAAGTTAGACTACATGATTATTAAATATCTATGTTAACATTGTAAGCAACAAATAAACATTATAATAACAAGAAAAAAAATTGCAACCTATTGTTTTGATTCACACAACCTTGCTGCTTGTAACCTATAAAAATGAGCATAAACACATCAAGACAAAAACATAAACAAACCCTAAACCTATGATCATTACTCATCACAAGTATTTTATGCCACTTAAAATCAAGATAGTTATCTGTGGTGTAGAGAAGATTATCAACAACCAATAAAGATTTAAACAACACGAAATAAACAGCAACTTACTGCTTTGATTTGCACAATCTTATTGCTCACAACCTTGATCCTGTGAAAATAAACAACACATCAAGACAAAACATAAACAAACCTATCTTACATCATAAACAAACCATAAACATATGATCATTACTCATAAGAATTTGATGCCACTTCACATCATGATAGCTATTTGTGGCTCAAAGAAGAGAAAGTTCAAGTGAGAAAACGTACATAACTCATAGAGGTGAAAAGGTAGTGAAATGCAAAAGGAAGGAAAGTAAAAAGTTAAACATAAAAAAAGAAAAATAAATAAAATTTGGTTTTCAAACTTTCATGTGTTGACCACAAGGTACATTTGACAGAAAGATATGAAATGTGACATGAAATCTGACATTTCTCTATTTTTTTAAGATATGGGCTCTATTATTTTATTGTCTTAAGAGATTTGGGCAAAGATCCATGTTACATGGATCTAGAATCCTAGCTCTCTCATTGGTCAGGCCAATCTTTTTTTATTCACTCCTTAAGGGGCAAAATGCAGAGTCCATATTTTTCCTAATGTTTTTTGTGCATGAAAGTTAATGACTGTGAGAAATCTCTACACAAGTGCCTAAGTATATTATTTAGCAGAGAGGGTTTTCACTTTTGGCAAATGCAAGTCAAATATATGCTTATGCTCAAAGGCTTGTGGCCTTATGTCAACAAGAAAGAGGTATTAGACCCACCTAATGAGAAAGAAGTTAATAAAGATGAGAGGGCTCAAGCAATCATCATGTTACACCTCAACAAAGGCTTGATCGACCATGTTAAACGAGTTAAAATTTACTCAAGAGAAATGGTAAAATTTTCTAATGTTAACTCGTTGATTATTTCTTGAAAATTTTAATAATTCTTAGATGGCTAGCATGTGGTTTACAAAAATTGTGTGAGGGCAAAGCCCCTAAACTTGATGATGACGAAGCAAACACAAGTGCTTTGCAAGCCAATCGAGGTAATGCAGACCGTATACTAAGTATGTACCCATTGCACCAATGATGCTTCTGTGTTACTATTGGTGTTCAAGAGAACAACCCGAGTTGCACCCCAGGACTAAGTCACATGGGCTTGTAGTGTTGGGATCAATGGTTGAGGATGTTGGGTGGTCACATCTAGCATCACGCGTAATCGGATCTCCACGGTCATCACTAAAGTAAACTTGGACCAGGGACACCAGTCGATGGGCAATGGACAGTGGGAATGCAGTCATTGGGAACTAAAGTAAACTCACACCAACAGTAAACTTGGACCAGAAGCAAACTCAGACCAACATAATTGTCGTAAACAATGCACGAGCAAAAGTTATGGTCTTTAATGGCGGATGATATATTGTATGTACAATAAATATTCTTTGGGATATTTTTCAATCTTAGGGGTGCACTACTAAGAAACCCTATGTATCATATGCATTCAAGGGGTATTTAAAAAACTCCTTACCTTTGAATTTTTCATGAATAAAATGATCCTTTTTTTCTTAAATCAATTAAAAAAATCCCTTCTGTAAATTTACCTTACAATTTTGAATTAAAAATCCCCTTCATTTAAACTCATGTGGTATACTTACATATTTTTAGGTGAACCCCCCGAGTTTTCAAGCTTATGGTCTTTAATGGGAGATGATATATTGTATATACAATAAATATTCTTTGGAATATTTTTCAAGCTTATAGTAATAACTTAACTTCGAAAAGTGTGAGAGTACTAGAGATAATTTTAAAAAATAAACTAGCTTCAAAAGTAAACTTTGACCATTATCGGACTAGGAAAGCAAAATTGGACAATTATCTTCTATCAAATTTTTACACTCCATAGAATGCACTTTTCTTTACATTTTCTCCATCACTTCTCCATCCACATTTGTAAGAGATGGTTTCAAGCACTTAGTGTTCACATTACTATATTGAGGTTTCTTCTCTCTTTCTCTCAAATTTATAAGTATATTCTTCATTTATGTGTGTTATTATCTGTAATAGGAATTGATTCTCAAATAAAGTAAGCATGATTGAAATTGAAAAGTTAAGACCATATTAGAGAGTTTGGGAAAATCCCAATTCCCATTTTACAAGATCAAAAAAGGAGGGCACGGTGAATCCTTTTAAGATTTTGTCAAAGCCCCTCATGTAGCATATCATTGGAAAGCTCTTGAAAAGTAGGTTTTATATCCATATTCTCTGACAACTTTGGAATTTGTATGCTCAAGATACACCAAAAAGTAGATTGAGAAGCAAATTCCTAAAGTAATGGGATTTTCCAAACTCCCTAATATGGTCTTGAATGGCATTGAGGGTCATAAATTATGTTCTTGAAATGAAGATTTATACAATCTTAATTAGTTTATGTTCTTTGAAGGATGGATTTGTTGAGTCAAGACCAAAGCGACTTCAATATTGAAGAGTGCTCCAATGGTAATAGAAGTCACTCCTCATCAAGTGATGATTTAGACGTGGAAAATCTCTTTCGAGATACCAATCAAAGTAACATTGTTTCTCTCCTAAATACTATTTATTTGACGAGGCAAGCTATAACTTTATGATGAGAGTAATTCAAGGAGATGTGATAGTTACATTGGAAACCTTGAAAGCTCATGATTCTAGAGGTAATCTTGATTTAAAGAAATGGAGAAGAATGATGGATGACTTATTCTTGGGGATGAAAGAAGATGGTGCGCATTGCCTTTACTTGAGTAGCACACCAAAGCTAAGGATTACATGCTTAGAAGAGTGGAAAAGCATTGTGGCATTGTCTCATTATATTGTGAAGAATGAATATCACCAAGCAGCGAATGAGCCAATACAAACAATCAAATCTAGATGGTGTACTGATATTAGAAAGCAAGGGATACCCACCTCTTTTATTATGGACTTCATCAATGCGCGTGTGTTTGTAAAAGATCAAACCATGGAGAAGAACTTGAATACCAAGCCAAAAAAAAGGGTACAAGCAAGGGTATTAAATGTAGATAAGGTAAATGTGGAAAAGTACTTGAAAGAGATAATGATTGAGCACAAGGTTAGACTAGTAATGGTTCGATCAACCAAAAATAATGATGCATCCAAGGTTAGACTAGTAATGGTTCGATCAACCAAAGCTAAGGATTACATGCTTAGAAGAGTGGAAAAGCATTGTGGCATTGTCTCGTTATATTGTGAAGAATGAATATCACCAAGCAGCGAATGAGCCAATACAAACAATCAAATCTAGATGGTGTACTGATATTAGAAAGCAAGGGATACCCACCTCTTTTATTATGGACTTCATCAATGCGCGTGCATTTGTAAAAGATCAAACCATGGAGAAGAACTTGAATACCAAGCCAAAAAAAAGGGTACAAGCAAGGGTATTAAATGTAGATAAGGTAAATGTGGAAAAGTACTTGAAAGAGATAATGATTGAGCACAAGGTTAGACTAGTAATGGTTCGATCAACCAAAAATAATGATGCATCCAAGGTTATGGTTGATTACATATGCCATAGAGGTGGCAAAGCTAGCTGAAGGGGAATCATTAGGAGATTAAGATCAACTAAGAAATGTGGTTGTTTATTCAAGGTTCAAGTGAAGTATCCAAGTGGCAATTTAGATGCTTTGATTCATATACACTCTACTCATAAAGGACATGTGCCGGGAAGTTGTAGTGATTTATATCACTAACCCATTCATTCAAAGGTCATTGAATGTTGCATGGAATATCTATTTGACGTCAGCATATCTCGACATGTAGCAAAGACGTCAATGTCAAAAGAGAGAATTTATTTGAAACAATCCTCTCTACTTGATCGTACTATCTATCGGTTCTTTATAATCCCAAAGGAAGTGGATTTGATGTTATATGGAGTACACAATGCAGGTAATATATTAATGACATTTAACATTTGTAAACTTAAAAAACTAATTCTATTTAATATAACAACATCCATCTCTCTTTGTAGGAAAAACCTCAAAATGTGATTGGACCATGATTTACATCGAGTGTTTAGAGCTACGTGAACAAAATAAGGTACCATAATATGTAATTTGTTTATAGCATCCATCACGTCACTAAGGTGTTGTGATTTCACTTGTTTAACATTCGACACTCTCATGTAGGTGCTATATCGTTAGGATAAGGCATTTATTCTTTTTATACAAGATGAATGGATATTCCAAATGGCCACACGCTTCTTGTGTAATAATTCTTGGGCCATAGATAGCATCTTTAAAACAAATGTCTTTGGCTTACCATTGTATGTTGCAGTTCTACCAAACCAAATTGGAATGGGTATTCCAATATGGTTCATGTTGTGCTCTAATAACCCAGGTAGCAATCAAGAAGTAACTACCTTATCATTGACACTTCACATTATTTTTCAAAGTATGGATAATGTTCGGCCCACTGCTATTGTGATTGACAAGTCACAACAAGAGCTTGATGCAATACTTAAGGTTGTGCATGAAGATACACATTGTTGGATTGTTGATGAGATGGAGACTATCATCAAAAAATAGCATGCCATGTTTTACTATGTTGGTTTCATATAAAGAAGGCATGGGTGGAGAATCTTCTTCCACAGCTATGATTCCAAAAGCATGAAGCAATATTCCTCTAGGTTGTGGTGTTTTGTTTTCTATTCTTCCATGATGTACTAATAAAGTAAACTCAAACTGGTCTGAGTTTACTTTCCTAGTTCGAGTTTACTTTTCCAGTCTGAGTTTACTTTCCCAGACAGAGCATTGTGGCTTCTGTACTCAGACTGGGAAAGTACACTCGAACTGGTCCGAGATTAGTTTATCAGTCTGAGTTTGCTTTGACAATGCAAATTGATGCTTTTGTATGGCTCAATGGTTTCTAGAGACCTTAAATTGGATTGTGTATCTTAAATTTAGATTCCAAAAGAGATGTGTGATGAAGTTTACACATCTATGTAAAATCTCATGCACACAATCACAGATGAAGACTTTGAGATAAAGTATAGTCAACTTCTAGAGTGGTATTCAGGACACAATAATATCATGCAGTATGTAACAAATGGGTGGTGTCACAATTGTATATGGAGGAGGTGGCCTAAATTTTGACGACTCTTTCATTATGTAAATGCCAACAGCACCAACTGGTGGAAAGATTGTGGTAATACATCAAGTACACCCTATTGGATGCAAGGATTAATAGATCTATGATAGATCTTCTACATGCACTTATTGGATATTCACAAACTGACACTCGCACACTACAAGGGATCGGGCTCATACTCGCGCTCCTAGCCGCCGCTAAAAATGACTTGTGAAAAAAAAGTAACAGGCCCGTGTATCAGCGTGTATCATCACAGCCAGAGACATGCGTGTAAAAGCGCATGTATAGAAGCAGTTAGACGCGCTAATACGAGGGAGTATACATGCATTTTGTCAATTTAGCTACGCTTAGACGCGCTGATACGAGGGCGTATACACGCATTTTGTCAGTTTAGCTATACTTATACACGTGCATTTCACAGAGTATCCACGTATATACACGCGACTTTTTGCAGAGTTGACGCCTCTATACATGCGAACAGAGAGCAAAAAAAAATCTAGAGAGTGCTATTTGGTACCTGAATGCTGTTCCAGCATTCCAGCACCCAATAGCACTCTCTGGATTTTTTTTTGGTGCATTGCACCATCCACTCACAAGGAAGATTTAAGACAAGAACGACATGAATGCATACATTGTCAATACACGATTCAAGACAGACATGAATGCAATACTATCAATTCATGATTCAATATTACTATCAAAATTTTATGTGTACACATATATACAAGGAAGTCCATATGTCGAAGTAGCCCATGGCTTCAGTTACAAAAATATATATACAACCACATCCTCAATATGGAATGTGATACTATAAGTCTGAGTACTACTCAGACCCAGATAATGACTCGCTGCTCCCTCCATGATCAGATGAGCTCACATCGATCGGAATGTCTGATGAGTAGTGCTCACGTCCACCTTCTGCAGTGGTGGCAATGGATCGGATGAAGAAACTGGATCCATAAAGAATCTGCAAAAATAAAAGTATATACATGATTGCATCAAAGCACAAATGCAAGCTAGCACATATGATTTTGTGAAGGCAAGCCACATGCAGATGGGATCATCTCTTTGAAGAACCTGGATCGCAAGCATGGGTGAAACATAGTCACATGTATACACCCATCCAAAAACGTGTGTATATGCACGTGAACGTCTGTGTAAATAGGATACACGCAGACATACAGGCGTTCCTACACGCGGCCTGCACAAATTTTTTTTTGAAAGCGATCGACCTCCGACAAATCGTTCACAAAAGTACTACCAGAGAAGGAGAAGGACGGAAAGAGACAATAGCATAAACAAATGGAAGGACAAACTGACTCACCTCTAAAAAAGTGAGTCTTCTTTTTGGCTGGTTTCCTTCACCCGTGTCTGCTCCTTGTCTGCTCTTGCACTTAGGTTTAGTGTTCTATTGGAAGAGGCAACGACGAGCGAAGGAGAGGAAATCTTAGTTTGAAAATGTTTATTTGGAGAAGGCAGCGGGTTATTTTAGGTATAGACAGGTCTTCGCGTATAACAGCGTGTGTATTTTTGTGTGTATAATAATTCAGTCGCGTTTATACACGCGATTTTAAGGATGTAGCCGCGTATATACACGCGATTTTTAGGATGTAGCTGTGTTTATACATGCGATTCTCAGGATGTAGATGCGTTGATACACGTAATTTTCAGGATGTAGACGCGCTGATACACGCGATTTATAGAAATTTTTATACTTTCATTAAAAACTGATTATGATTTTGTGTTTGCTCTTTTGTACATAGGATGTCATCAACCTCCTCAAGCAGTTCTGGTGAGGATGAGACAATGCGTCACGTAATCGCGATGTGTGGTTGGGACAAAGGATCAAGTGTATGTGTAATCGATGTCAAGGATGCATTGTAGGAGCGCGTCGAATTACCTTGAATCACATCTCCATGTATGGAGAATGGAATCAAACAGGTTTAGAGGTGAGTAGATGTAAATTGATAGTATTCAAATGACTCATGGTATCCAAATCAAATTAATGGAGTTGTTATATATGTACTCTAATTGAAGTAGGATGCAGTACCACAGCTTAACATGGTGCCCTACGCGCGGCAAGAGCACGCAAAGCGTCAACGAGATGATGCTGGAGCTTCGGGATCTATTGTCAGAGATGAATGGGAAAGGGATGATAATAGCCCTGCACCCCACGAAGTTGTGGAAGAGGAAGTGTTTGATGATATGGTGCGGTATCTTTTTAGGGATGATCCCAAAGGTATGGACGACAATGATATGGAACAAGAGCATCTTTACAAGGCTTCATCGACACCAGTTTTTGAAGGGTGCACATTCTCTATTTTACGTGCTTCACTTGAACTACTCAATATACAAACAGTTTATGGATGGAGCAATGCAAGTCTTGATGCATTATTGAAGTAAGCATTCTAACTTGCAAATTTGAATTGGTGGTTTAGGGTTTAGGGTTTAAGACTAATTGATGATATTGGATGCAAGATATTATCAAACATGCTTCCAAAGGGGAATAGACTATCCACCTCAAGAGACATAGCGAGGTGCTATGTGACATCTCTTGGAGGATTGGATTATGATCGCTTACATGCATGCGTCAATGATTGCATTCTCTTTCATGGGCCTCAAAATAGAGAGACGTGGGACGCAAGATTCATTGATAGACGCTTGATGAAAAAGCTAGATTGGTCGTTTTGCTAAAAATAGCAAAACAATAAGAGACGCTTGACGAAAAAGCTAGATTTGGTGGTTTGCTAAAGACGCTTGACGAAGACGAAACCTATGTGCTCACAAAGATGCTTGACGAAGACGAAACTTGTGTGCTCACACAAAGAACCTGTTTGATTATTCAAGGAATGTGTTTTGCTGTTACAGATGCAGTTTGCCTGAACTGTCATAACTTTTGACTCACAACTCCGTTTGACAAACTTTTTTTGATAGGATTCACCAGCACAATACAATCTACCCATCACTTTTTTTTGGTTTTAAGGACGCGATTAAGAAACAACTCTAATTACAACAAGTTAAACTATAAAACCATGTAGACAACACATAATCAAAGAACAATCTTATAAGACATGAAATTATAATCATAAATTTAACAAGAAGACATAGATGCTGCTCTGATACCATGTTAAAATGTAGAGAGAAAGAGACGAGACAAGAGACACACCATGTATGCTCCCAAAGACTGATTCATATTGAGGACAAGATACATATACATAGGTGAGACCAAGTTAGGTAGAGTGAGCCATATATAGAGCTCCAACAATGTACTTGTAATTTCATAATTCATGCCTTGATATCATTTCTAAAGCTATCGATGCGACTTATGTACTTCTTATAATTTCATAAGTCATGGTGATATCATTTCAAAAGCTATTTTTTATGCCATTTTAAAAATCTATTGATATCATTTTTAAAGCTATTTTTGATCAATCCGAGTTTAGTTTCATAATCTGCGTTTACTTTCTCAGGCAGAGGTACAATGTTTTAGCAAGATTGAGAAAGGAAACTCGGACCGGTCTGAGTTTACTTTGCCTAGCAGAAAGATGCAAAGTTTCGCAACAAGAAGATTGAAAAAATAAACTCCGACTAATCCGAGTTTACTTTCCCACTCCAAGTTTATTTTGCCCGATAGAAAGATGGACTGCTTTGAGTTTACTTAAGTGTTCGTTTATGCTTTTATTTGACTCATTCCAGTACAAGCATACTTCTTACAAAAGAAGACATTGCTTTAAGAGTAATGCATGTATAACCTAATAGGCAGACGTCATTTTAAGAATAATGCATGCAGGCAGACCTTAGTCTAAGCATACTACATGTATAATCTAATAGTAAGCATAATACATGTATAATGTAACAAGAAGACCTCAAAGCACACTGGATAATATTAGCACATGTTTTTCAGGTACTCGCTCTTTCAAGGTTTTCTCTAAGTCTGCTAAGAGTTGTAGCATCCATAATTCATTACTATTATAACAGGAAAAAAATTAAATAAGCAATGGCAGAATTGAGGGATTTACAAGTGGACTTGGTTTAAGCACAGTTGTCAGTTGCCCTTCTTCTCCAAGTGTTCGTCCCTCTATTTGAAGGATCTCTCTTTTGTAATCAAGTTGTTGCTTATGAGACTCTCTTGACTCTTCAATAAGTCCTTCTCTAGGCCCCATGCTGAGAGAAAATCATCCCAAAATAAGTACCAAAAAATCTCAAAGCGAGCACAAGCAAACAAGGTCAACCACACAAGTTCTAAATGTATCACATAGCAACTACCAGCATGACACAAGGTATGTAAATTGAGATACAAAATGTGACAAGATTACAAACTAAGATACAAAATGTTACAAGATACATATCATCGATACAAAATGTAAATTGAGATACAAAATGTGACAAGATACATATCATCAATAAAAATTGTAAATTGAGATACGAAATGTGATAAGATTACAAATGAAGATACAAAATGTGACAAGATACATATTTACTTACAACAAAATGATGTTAATCTGATTTTGGATTAACAAATATGCTCCTCCATTTGAGGACATTAATAAGTGTCATGCAAAGGCACTATAAAAGTTGTACATTATGAGATATTGGCCACCCAAGGCCTTAGCTAAGTAAGTTTTGGGCGCCTAAGCGTGAATAAGGGCCAATTATATATGAGGCATTTTCTCATAATGAATGGACACAATCTCCCTTTGTGCTATGAGAGAGAGCATTCTAGCACTTGTGCCTTCTCTATACTTGTATGTTGCATGCTTATATTGAGGAGTGAGAGAGAGTGATTTCCTTGTGTCGTGGTGTGAGCGACACTACGGTGACAACATGGAGGTGGAGCTTAGAGGAGGATTGGGTCTTCTTAAGTGAGCTTGGAGACCTCAAGGGACACAAGTTCGAAGCATTGGTAAGTACCCTACGATAGTTGTGTTCTATTGCTCTTCCCAAAGGTGAATGCATTGAGTTCGCTCTTGGAGGTGTGGTAGTCCATAACATTTTTGGCACCGTTGGCGGGGAAACACCTTTGTTTCTTCCATACTCCTTGAGTTTGAATCCCCCATTACATAAGATTCATCATTGCCTTTGCGTTCTGGTAGTGCATTGTGTATGGAATGAATGGATAAGATTTGAGTGGAAGTGAAAAATTGTGAGAAATTGGTTGTTTTTTTTGTGTATTTGTGTGGTGGAGTGGTCCTAGAAGAAGGCTACATTGTTTTTCTAGTCAATTTTGATGTTTGTATCACTAGAATCATTGACGTGAATGGCAAGGTGATGTTCTGTTTTTCTTTCCTTCCAAAAATTTACAAAAATCATAAAAAATAAGGAGCCATTGATTGTGTCTTGAATTCGTATTACATTCTTTATGTGACACGATCATTTTGGAAGCATCTGGATAAGTATTTTGCACCCAAATTCATCTCAGTCATCAACGACACGAGAATATTCCACATGAAATGTTTTCTATAACTTCACAATGTGAAACGCTCCCGGCATCATTGCCGCAATTAGCGCCGTAATTTATGGGATTACTTTCTTGCTAAAAATAGGTCACCTTGTCCTGACACCTCTGACACCACGGGTCTGACAAAATTAAGAATCATGAATTAGCAGAAAACGTTCACAACGTGAATTGATTCAGAGCATTTCACGGCATGAACCGATTGCATTTCACAGCATGAACCATTTTCATTTCATGATGTGAAACATTTTCATTTCACAGCGTGAACTATTTTTGCAATTTCATGCCTTCATCGAATCTAACTCACAGACCTGGTATTATCAGATTAAGGTTATGGAAGTTCTTGAGACCAGTAAAAATTATAACAAGGTAACATGGATTTTTGCGTCCAAAGCAAAAAATTTTAACATGTGAAAGTGCAAAAAATTGCTCACAACGTGAACAGTTTTTTGACATGTCATGCCGTGAACTATTCTCTACAATCTCATAGCCTCAAAAAACAAGTCGACAGCATCTTACCAAAATTAAATTGGGGTAGCAAGTGCATCAAATCACCTAGGATCTTCATATCAAAAGAGTGTGGATTCAGATCACTCAGTAAGCACTCAATTAAGTGTCGTAATATAATAAGGAATCTAACCACCGTCGAAACTAGTAGTGATGAAGAATCCATGGAAGAAGGGCTACGATACTTTGGGTTTGGGGAGAGGAGAAAGCACCCTCCCCTACCAAATCCAATGGTATCATTGATATAGCCTGAGGAGTTTTTGGTCTCCAAACCAGAAATGATGATGAGGCACAATATGTGGGCATGCGTCCGTCAACCAGCGCTGGACTTGGTCCAAGGCAAGAAGTACCTATCCAACAACACCATATTGGGGAATATGGGAATTTCCCACAAGTTTGGGACATGTGGTCAAAACTTTGGATTTTCCATAACTTGAACACCATTAATCCAAAATGAGTGGTTTATGGCTCTTTAGATCCCATTTTTCAAGCGCTTTCCAATGATAGGTCACATGATAGGGCTTTGAGAAACTTACAAACATGTTATCCATGTCTCCCTTTTTTAGTATTCAAAAATGGGAATTGGGAGATTCCCAAATTCTCTAATATGGTGTTCAACCTTCAAATTCAAGGCTGTCAAACACTTGCAACCCCCCCAACCCCCCCCCCCCCCCCCCCGAATGAGGAGAGACATGGAAAGCGTAGCCACCAGGACAGGACAAGTATTCTTCCCAACCTCAGAGGAAGTAGAATTAGATATGAAAAGGATTGAAGTGGAATGGCAGCTTGAGAATTGAGCTTAAGGAAACAAGAGCTCGATACTCAAAGGGGTGGAGCCAAACAAAAGGAGAGGGGAAGTGTGAAATTACTTCAGTCACATGGCAAAGAGCCAAAAAAAGTCATGGGCAAGAGTGAAGGAGAAATTCCAAACTTAGAACCCATTAATGAAGAGCCAAGAGTGAAGGAAGGGTTTATAACCCTAGATGAAGGGAATAATCTACCAAGAGAAGCAGGTGAAGTGGAAAACCGCCTCTACACCAAGAAGGACATTGAGCAGATGATCAATCATCCCACATTCTTACAAGACCTGGAGCTTTTAATTCTATAAAGGCCTACAGAGGTGACTGATGAAGATGAGCCGTTTTAGAATGAAGTGGTCGAACTGTCCTAGCTAGCTTATGCCATTGTCTTCTTATGTTTGAATTTAGTTGTAGCAGCTGGCCATAAGTTATGTCTGCCTTCTTATTCTTGACATCTGACAAAAGGCTATAAGGGGGTTCCCCTTTGCCCAGCTGGAAGTCACCCATCCTGATTTTCCTCCGCGTAGCTTCGACTCTCCCCTGCTTACTAGACTTAGGCTTCTCCATGGGTTCCTTCTCTTTCTCTCTTTTCTTTTTTACCCTAGTCTCCTTTCCAGCTCCCTTTGACTTAGATCTTTGCAATCTGGTCCTCTTGTTTGCTAACATATCTGTCTCATCTTCCTCCTCTTCTTCTTCTGTTTAAAAGGAAGGTCAACTATAACATAGAAATCTTATCAATCATGAAAATTGAAAATACACATAAGCATGGCAAATAAAGGAAAGATGACAATTCTACACAATACACCACACTAGGGACCAAAAGATGGGCTGACCCCTCCTCCCCCTCTCCTTTATGGTTAGATTACCAAAAAAGATTCTGCTTCCAAATACAACTTCACGGGTGCCCACGAATTCTCCACTGGCTAGCACTTATTTCTTCCAGTACAATATGAAAAAAAAACAAAAACATATGTTGAATTCGATGTTGTTCCGTAGCACAACAGAGCATTCTCAGCATCAAGCACATGCAGGACAACTATGGACAACCATAGCACTCCCACATCAGCTCGGGATAACCTTGTATCTTCACCTTCCTCCTATGTGGCTCACATAACAAGTCGACACAACATTCCACCAGCTCTCGATAGAAACACAAGAAAGCGACTTACAGCAGTACACAAGCCCAAAGGTCTCTGATCATTCGAGAATCTGTCCAGATGAGTCGACCAGCTCTTCTCCCCTATTTTATGACCCAACCAGCCACTTTTCAAGGTTGTAGAATAGTCAGCTAGCAATAGGAAGCATCTAGAAGAAGTCAGCCATCATCTCCCATACACCTGTTGGGGTTTTATCGCGGTAGGAAGCATCTAGAAGAAGTCAGCCATCATCTCCCATACACCTGTTGGGGTTTTATCGCGGTAGATGGCTGCTATAAATAGCCTGTAGAACCAGTCGACCAACTCCCATGCACACCAAGAAAGCACACGCAGTCGCAGTGGAGTATGCATACTGCGAGAGGTGCTATCGACCCAAAGTTCGACGCCTGGAATCCACGCTCCTTGAATTTGATGTCCTTGTCCCTTGACTTGAACTCTTTGGCCTTATTGCTATAACGAGCATCCCGATGCTCTAAAACATCATCCTCTTCCTCATGTCTACGATGGCGATGGTGCCCACGTCTAGGGCTGATTTCTCATGCAACACCCTCCACTTTGGATGGAACTGTGGGAGCAAGAATATACCTAGAATGTGGAGATACCACTGACACTGTATGAAAATCTTCTGCATCTCTCAAATGGGCTGAAAACCCCTCATCATCCACTCGAGCTACATTGTATTGGGCGGTCGCCCGTATGAACAATTGACGAATAGTCATAACCAGTCATACTGGAACGTCAAGCAGTGCTTGTACGCCTGCTATAAATTGTAAGAAGTATATGAATAAATTAGTAAGATTATATCATCTATGAGTTCTGTGTGTGCAAATCTTTGCCATGTTCTGTGTATACAGTAGATTATATTCTTGACGATAGTCTCTCTCTAAAATTACGTAGTATTTAAGCTTATAATTAACATCGTTTATCTGCATTAATCTTATCAATGAGCTATGATGAATAACACATGGCGACAATGATCATCGGATCCCCAGTGATTTCATGTGCATGTGTTTTGAAGGACTGCCATCCGATTGTTCCCCATACACGGGTGAACTGCATCATCGAAGAGGCCGCACTCGTGATGAGGACGATAGACATTTTGGCATGACTGAAGCTTTTTCAGGGTTCTTTTGAATGTAGCGTTTGATCTCTAGAACCCAATGTCGACCATGTCCTCGAATATGATATGCATATATGATAGTAGACACCTTAGGCGATGATAATATAACATCATGCCTCTGTCACTTGGTCCTTGGTTCATGTCAAACTGCAGAGCTGATGAGCGCCATATCCATCATATATTTCCTTGGGTTGATCTATCTCCTCTTGTGTGGACTGGATTAGCCTTCCTCCACCTGTGGAAGCAGTAAATGATCATAAATGTCACAATCCTTTTTTCCAACAGATCTGCCAAATGTGCATTTGCTAGTTTTGCATGCCATGCCACATTGGAACATAACGTGCCCTCTCCAGCCAAAGGCAATAGCTCTTCTAATTCTAGTCTAGGTGCTCAAAGAGGGTACAGTACATAGGGTTGCTTCATTGGTGTGACATTTCAGTATGCTTCAGGTAGAATCCATCGAGTGGGTTCAAAGGGTGTTATTTGCATTAACACCTTGAACATGAGCTTTGGTTTGAGTAGCGGATTCACAACTTTTATGAAACCTTCGTACTCTGCAAACAGACAAGGACTCAAGAATAGAATCATTAGTAAATGGCTTAATTGTATCTTGTGGTGGAGTGTGACTTACCCCTTGAGTTGGCTGTGGTGGAGATGGGTAAGGTGCTGGTAACTCCTTGGGGGTGAGAGTGTTAGTGGGAAATTCTAAGGGTTGAGAAGGAAGAGTAGAAAATATACAATCCGCTTGAGATTTGCCAGCAGTAGGCGGAGCACTTGGATATGGATTAAGCAATTTACTGGCGACATTATAATATACGGGGTAAGTAGGATTAAGTTATGAACTTGATTGACCATGTCCTGAACTTGGGGGTGGGTGGCTAGGTTTGTGGAGCTTCATAAAGTCTTGTAGCTCAATGATATCCTCAGGAGTTATGTTAGGATATTCAATATGTGTTTTATCAAAAGTATAAAGGACGGTGGTTAACATGGCTTCTAGATATTTGTGGATATTATAATATAGTTTGAGAATACCAAAAGGATGATATAATGAGGACTCACACAGATTTAAATGCTGGTGAAGTATTATATACCTCTAGCCACCCATGGCTTATGATCCATTGATAACTTTAGGCTACAACCTCATAGTTGGCCGGTGTGTGAGGAATATCATGTGGAACAAACAGGTCTAATTCATCGACGCTATTGTCCAGGATTTTTGAGTTTTGTAGCACCTGATACCAACTATAAAGGTTGAGCATAATGGGGTGCAAGGAATAAAAGTAAATATCTTTAGGTTCAGTTAGTACTAAGTCCCCCAAAAAATTCCCATGACGATGGTAGGATCATCATCACATTCTATGTTTTGTTTAATAAGTGTTAGTTCTCCTAGGCTCAGTGATATCCTCAGGAGTTATGTTAGGATATTCAATATGTGTTTTATCAAAGTATAAAGGACGGTGGTTAACATGGCTTCTAGATATTTGTGGATATTATAATATAGTTGGAGAATACCAAAAGGATGATATAATGAGGACTCACATAGATTCAAATGCTGGTGAGTATTATATACCTCTAGCCACCCATGGCTTATGATCCATTGATAACTTTAGGCTACAACCTCGTAGTTGGCCGGTGTGTCAGGAATATCATCTGGAACAAACAGGTCTAATTCATCGATGCTATTGTCCAGGATTTTTGAGTTTTGTAGCACCTGATACCAACTATAAAGGTTGAGCACAATGGGGTGCAAGGAATAAAAGTAAATATCTTTAGGTTCAGTTAGTACTAAGTCCCCCCAAAAAATTCCCATGATGATGGTAGGATCATCATCACATTCTGTGTTTTGTTTAATAAGTGTTAGTTCTCCTATACTTAGGTCATCAAACAGGTTTATATCCTATTGAAGTAAAGAGAGGGTTAGTGTAGCCAAAAAGAGAGTGAGAGTTTGAGGAGGGGCCTAAGGAGTTACTGGCAAAACTGACCTATCTTAGAGGCTCGCTCAAGGAGTAGTCGCATCTTGTTCTGTGGGTTCTTGTCATTTGTTGTGTTCTTGGATGGCCAGGTGGCATTCCAACTCTTGGATGCGCGAGTCCTTGGTGGTGAGAAGGTTTGAAATAGTTGTTTCTCTTACCATCCTGGTAGTATCCAGCTCTTCTCGGCATTTGCTTTGTTGTTATGTTCTCTTTCTTGTTGTAGTTGGAGCACTCTTTGTTCTTCTTTCTTCAGAGTTAAGGATAGTGTATAGAGTTGTCCTTATATATCTTCTTTCTTGTCTAGGAAGGTGTGCTTTAGCTCCTATAGCTCTTGAGCATAGATAGCCACTTGCTCCTAGTTATGTGACTTCCTTTTGAAGTTACTCTTTGGCTTGCTCCAGTTGCGCTTTCAAATATGTATTCTCTTTGATCTTTTGCACAATGGTTTGAATCAAAACGAGATTGTTGTTTTCTAGTGCTTGGTATCTGGCTTCCTGTTCCTCGGCTGCCGTTAAGCTCTTTAGAATAACATCCTTATGGGTTTCTTCTGCTGATGTGAGGTGCTCTTGCAATGTTTGTACTTGGTTGGTAGCCTCTTGAACTTGCTTCCATAATGTGGCTTTGTGGTCAAGAAGCATGTGGGTTGTGATGAGATGGCACCGCCATACACGTTGCTATTGCTCCCAAAGGGAAGCACTTGTTGCTGTGGCCCTCTAGCATGTGGCAAGTTCAAGGGTTTGGCCAATCCCTCTAGAGTTTCTTGAAGGAATATTTCATAATCTAAATTATGGAGGAAAGATGTTTCTGGTATCACCTCCTCATCGTCCAGACGTCGCCTTTTATTAGGACTTGGTGTATCTTCAGCCTGTGGTTGTTTTCTTGTATCCAATGGCTCTTCTGTGAGTTTTACTAGGAGCGATGTAGCTTATTCGGGTACTTGGAGCTCTGTTGCTATTGGCAATGTTTTTGGTTTAGACTCTTTCTGCAACCCAACAGGTGTGTCTGACATCGTGGAATTCTTGAGGGGAGAAAGATTCTTGAATATTAATTGGGCCAGACTTTAAGGAGGAATTAGATGTTGTATTTCTGTCCTATCTTGAGGTGTTGTCAAGCTGATACTCACCTCTTGTTTCCCCAGTACTTCTTGGTATGACTTTATTTCTTGAGCAGCCTCGATCCTTTGTGTCTCTTCAACGACATCCAGTATTATGCCCCTCATCTTTTTCTCACTCTTATTTTTTCTCCCTCTCTTGATCTCTTTAGTCTCCATCAGCACGGCCTGGTCTTCCTGCATTTCTTCAGCACAGTAAGTGGTGGTTGTTCTATCATGAGTGCCAGTTGCATCCTCTCTTTTGGTTCTAGATCTGGAAGAGGCCTCTGAACTACGTGATTCAGTATTTGTGTCATTAGGTACGGGTTGTAGATCTTCGACTGATGGGACTTTAGATAATTCTCCATCTCTCTGTTAATGTAGTTGGCCCAGTCATCCTCCTTTCCCTCATGTACCTTGGCTATCCTGTTTAGTGGCGCCCTATTGTACCTATCCACTGGCTTCACTTGTATAATTAGTGACATTGCCCCGCATGCCTTTTCTGTTACTTCATCCTTGATATTGTCATATTCTGCTCCATTAGAGTTGTATGAACTCTTCTTCAGTATTGCATCTAGGGCCATCTTTTCATAATTATGTGTGTGTATTCTCATTAGTGGTGGTAGCTGTAGAGCCTCAAATATCAAGTCCTCCATGATCAACACTTGCTCTGTGGTGCCATTCGCTTTAGTTATTACTGTCCCTCTCTTGGTAGCCTTGTCGTATGTCTTGATGTACTCTGCACATAGTTTTGTACGAGTTTTGGGAGGCTTTGTGCCATCCACTCTATGCCCACCTTCTCCAGCTTTTCTTTGACTTCAGCATCTTCCAAAATTTGCAGGCACTCAGGACTGTGGTACTTTAAGGCTACCTTTCCATGCGCAGTGTGGAGTTCTCTGCTAATGATCGCGCCATGGAATGCGTAGGCATACTGACCCAGGTAGCTCAGCTTCGGGCCCCGTATGGGTCTTCTCTTTCTGCTCTTACTGGGGATCCCATTGCACTCACTTGTGTCACCATTGGGGTTTTCGGCTTCCGGGTCAGATGTTGCTGAGGAGGTCAACATCTGTTCATTTGAGAAAAAGGTCAGTTCATAGACTGGTGAGGGCATGTGCCACCACGACTTGTTGTTTTCTTTTCTTTTCTTTTCTTTTCTTTTTTTGGGTGGAGAAGTGTCAAGGTTAATCTTGATGGGAAGTGTGTTAGTGGTGTGAGCAATTGAGAGGGTAGAAGTGCTGTGACACGACAGGGTCCAAATTCTCGTGAGTTGGTTAAACATAGTGAAAGTGTAGATGTTAAAGCTGTGAAAGTGCATCCCGTGAAAGTGGAGGCTGTGAAATGGAATTCCGTGAAGGGTTATTCCGTGGAAGTTAGTTCCATGAAATAGGATAAACCCATGAAATGGAATTTTGCGAAATGGGAAAAACCTGTGAAATGGAATTCCATGAAATGATCTAAGGCTGTGAAAGTGCAGGTCGTGAAAGGGAATTTCGTGAAGGGTAATTCTGTGAAATGGAATTCTGTGAAGGGTCATTCCGTGAAATGGGGTAAACCCATGAAATGGAAAAAACCTGTGAAATGGAATTTTGAGGCCGTGAAAGGGAATTTCGTGAAGGTTAATTCTGTGAAATGGTCTAAGGCCGTGAAAGGTAATCCCGTGAAATGGAAAAAACCTGTGAAATTGCAAGTTTTGGCTTTGAACCCCGTGAACTTGCAAGTTTTGTACGTTGAATTAGTAAAATTATTTTCGTGTTTGAATAACTTGTTTTTATGAATGCATGATATGATTGACCCCCCGCAGAGCGCAGGGTTTGCGAGGTGATGATAATAAATGAGATTGAAGACAAGGAGGCAATCAATGATTTCTAATCATGCAATTTTATGCTTACGAAGAAAAGGTTTGAAAACATGAAAAGAACAAAAACCCAAAAACAAGGCAGAACCTCCCACCTCAAACCCGTATATATCGATTTTGCACTCCATGATGAAGGAAAGAGGAAATCGATGAGAGCAAAGCTCGATGGTTGCATTGTGCGCACGATGAACGATGAATGCAAAATGATGAAAAATGAAGGAATTTCAATTTTATGGCGCACTCGTCACACTAGACGACTACCTTAATGAAGAATGCCACCTACCTTCCTACTACGATTGGTCGAGAAAAAGTAACCATTTCACGGTGTGAACCCTTGAGGACCAGTTCACGGTGTGAACCTTTTAGGACTAGTTTACAGCATGAACTACTTATAGAATGTTTCACGACGTGAACTATTTTGTATCAGTTCATGGCATGGACTGTTTTGTACTAGTTGTGTGAAAGATTGAAACCCTATATTTCTCTTCATGCTCAGACAGTCAGTTGACCATGCTTGGATGAAGTGAATGATACCTATTTTTACCTTGTATCCATTTTTGAGTAATGGATACCTTCATCTTTTTATTGTTGTTGGAAACTAAGGTGGTACTTTAGCACTTCTGGGCAAGTGTTGTTGTTGCAACCGTTTTAACTCCGTGTGAGAGTGCTTGATTCTTCCCTCCACCCAAGTGAAGAATGTTTCTATTGAGTCTTGTGGATTAGGGTTTATATCAATGTCTACTTGTTGCACCTTTTTCTTCTTTTCAATGACCTTGTCGAGCTCCTTGATCATGGTGGTGACAGGTATTGGTTTTGTTATATTTAGCCCATCTTGTTGGATTGGCTTTTTCCTCCACACTAGTGTTTGTGCACTTCTAGCATTTGTTTTAGTCCAAAGTTGGTTCTGAATACCTTTACTATCCTTTTCTTTGTAGTTGGAGGTATTTGCAACAGTGGTCTCACTGGGTGGAGTTTGGGCACCCATACTGTTGTATTTCCCTGGAAATAACTTTGTGATATTAGCAAGTCCTTTCAAACCCATTTCTTATGAGGGCTTTGTGGTGTGCAGTTTTGTGCACACCACAAAGTTGGTTCTGAATACCTTTACTATCCTTTTCTTTGTAGTTGGAGGTATTTGCAACAGTGGTCTCACTGGGTGGAGTTTGGGCACCCATACTGTTGTATTTCCCTGGAAATAACTTTGTGATATTAGCAAGTCCTTTCAAACCCATTTCTTATGAGGGCTTTGTGGTGTGCAGTTTTGTGAAGTACCGCTAGCTTACCTATGAGGACCATTTCTGTCCCTTGTCTCCTCTTTTAACCTTTCTTCTTGATTCCTTATTGACACCCTTCTCATCTTTGTATAACTAGTTTTCAAGTTGACCCTTAGGGGCACCCACAACTGTGCACCCTGTGACTTGGGCTATTTTTTGCATAGGGATTGCAGAATTGATGCCTTCCCTACTACATGAGTTGATGTCACCGTGCTTGTGGTGTTTCTATATCCTCAATCATGGCCTACTTCCTTATGTTTATCAGGCTCCATAAGGGTATGGAAATGACATTGTTGCCCTCGTGTGCTGTCCTCTTCTCCCATTTTGGATATTATAGTTATTGGCGCAAATCCAAGATCGTCCTAGGATCATTTCCTCATCCATCGAGCCTGTAGGCATGACAAACACCTTTCCAACCAAGGAATTTTTTTTGATGGAAACATTAACACTTAGAAATCCCTCAAATTTCGTAGTTGTCAAGTGCACATTACGTACTTGGGCATTGGTGGTTTCAAGGTGCGGTTTATCTAAAGCTACCCATGTCTCATATGAGATCAAGTTATGACTTGATCCCGTATCTATCAATGCAATGCTCGTTGTATGACATTTAGCCATTAGAGATTCCCACCCTGAGTCATGTTGGCTCAATATTTAGTTCATCTTCGCCAAGAAGAGTTAGTGAAGCCATGTTCACATGTAACATTCTCTTGGGGAGTATCTGTTTGGCCTTGGCCTCCCTTGCCTTAGCTTCTTCTTGAGTTTTGCTGGATTTTTTCTTTTGCAAGCTCCTTCTGTTGTTTTAAAAGATGTTCTTGCAAGAGCATCTCTTGGGTGAGTGTTCCAAAATATTTTTTAAGTTTGCTTCCATTAATGTAACCCTCCATTTGTATGCCCTCAATTGTCTCAATTCTAACCGATCCTTTAGGTGTGATGTCAGACACTTGGAAGGGTCCTAGACCTCTGTACTTGAGTTTCTTTTTTATGGTGCTCCGTACACAATACATAAGGAAAAGGTCCCCCATTCCCAGTTCTTTCTGTTTTAAGTTATTATTGAACCAATGTTTTCTTCATAGTTTTTTGACCATAAGTCCGTGCAATATACAATTAGTTTGGTTTCATCAAGCTTCTCTAAATCGATTAGCCTTTTAACTAATGCATTTTTCATCAAACGTTCTTGCACTGTAATTCTCAAGCTTGGAGCTAAGTATTCCATAGGCATTACGGCCTCAACACCATAAGCTAGACGGAAGGGAATATATCCCATCGCTCTACCTTATACGATGTTCGATATGCCCATATGGCTGCTATCAGCTTATGTTCCTAATATGTTCGACTTGCTTCAAATATTTTTGTCAAGATAGTACACAAAATCTTGTTTGCACTCTCCGCTTGACCATTAGCCTTTGGATAATAAGGTGTGAATTCTGATGGACTATAAGGAATTTAGCAAGTAAGTGATCAATCACCTCATTAATGAAATGTGAACCGCGATCACTAACTAACTCTGAAGGGTAGCCGAATCTCAAAATAATATGCTCATATAAGAACTTTGCTGTTGTTCGTGCATCAGCTCACTTAGAGGTTCTGGCTTTTGTCCATTTTAGTCCATGGCCATGATCACATATCGGTCTTGTGATGGATGGATGCGCAGCTTGACTAATAGGTCCAAGAAAATCAATTCCCAATTTCTTGAAAGGTTGCCTTATAATAACAAAGGTAAGTGGCATCCTGTCCCTTTGTTTGCGGGATAGCAAATCACTGACATTCTTTGCACTTTTGACAAACTCTATGGCATCCCCGAACAATGTAGGCCACCATAGTCCTATTTGATGCACCTTGCGAGCCGTAATCTCTCCAGTAAAATGTACTCCAGCTACCCTTGAATGTGTTTCATCCAATATTGTGAGACGAACTCATCTTCCCTCACGCATCTCCTTAGGACATTGTCCTTGCCTAGCTTGTATAGTTCTCCCGTGATTAATTGATAAGGTGCAGCAAGCTTAACAAGCCGCCAAATGTTTTCTTTGTTCAAGGGTTATTCTTGCAAAAAACCATAGGCTAGATAATCAAATATTTTCTCGCTCTATTCGGGCACCATGTCCACTTTGAACAAACAAGCATCAGGGAGGTCATCATCAACTCCAGTTGGCCAGTTTCCCATTTGGAATTCTCAACATATGATCGACCAACACATGCTATGTCCCCTTTCTCACCGTAACCATGTGAATTCAAATTCCAATAGTAATAGCAACTAGCATGTGATTCTTCCCATGGTGCAAGGCTTGTTCACCAAATATAATAAGGCCTAATGGTCCAGGAAGAACACGAATTTGTTGGCAAATAAGTAATGTTCATACTTCTTGACTGCATAAACCATGGCCAACCCTTCTCGCTCAGTGGTAGTATAATTTACCTCTGCATCATTCAATTGGCAACTAGCGAAGCAAACAAGCTAGCCCAATTTGAACTCACCAGGTTGTGCCAGTACGCATCCAATAGAAAAGTTTGATGCATCAATATGCACATGAAATATAAGGTCCCAATTAGGTGTGGTCTTAGAATTAGCGCACTAGCCAGCACTTTCTTCAATCGATCATCTGCTTCCTGGCATTCTTCAATCCATTCAAAGACAATGAGTAGCTTATATAATGGCCTGGAGATTTTAGCATAGAAGATTATGAAGCGGTGGTAATACCCAACATGGCACATAAATCTTTGCACACCTTTGTAATTAGTGGGTGGTGGCAGTTCCAAGATCAACCTGACCTTGCTATCATCTATGGATATAACGTTCTTTTAGAGACAATGTGTCCCAATATCACACCGTGTTTGACCCAAAATTGGCATTTTAAAGGGTTCAAGGATATTCGATATAATCGACATCATTCAAAAACCTTCCTTAAGCAAGACAGATGGTAGACGTCCATTGAGAGTGTGCACACATATCATCAATGAATACCTCCAACCACTTCTGCAAGTAGTCTTTGAATAATGTGCACATTAATTGTTGGAATGTTTCCGGGGCATTGGTGAGACCTAAAGGCATGACTTTAAGAAAACGTCCTCAAATTGTATTGAAGGCTGTCTTATGCTCATCTTTGGGTGTTATAAACACCTGATTGTAGCCTTAAAATCTTTCCAGGAAGCTGTAAGCTTCTTCACCAGCTACTCTCTCCAAAACATGTTTCGTATAGGGCAATGGATAATGGTACTTTCTAGTAGCTACGTTGACCTTTTTAAGATCTAACATATGCTAAGTTTTCCATTCTTGTTTGGCACTATTATGATCGGTGACAACCGATCTGTATGTTCTATCTCATAGATGAAATCTGCAGCAATTTGTTTATCGATTTCTTCCTTTACAATTGCCGCATATTTAGAATTCATCTGGTATGGTTTTTGCTTGGTTGGTCTTGATCCGTCCATGATTGGGACCATATGTTGCACCACCTCCTCAGGTGGTACACCCTTCATCTCTTTGTAGGCAAAACAATCATTAAACTCTTTGAGGAGAGCAACAAACTCATTTTCTTCAATCGGATTCAAGTCCTTGGCAATATAAATAGGTTTGATTTCCTCCCTTGGTTCCACAATATCAACTTCCTTGACTTCAATTGGGCCATTGTATGATGTGGACAAACCATCCTCCTTAACTCTTTTTGCCATCAGGCAGACCACCTTTCGTTCGTTTAATTGTGTAGGTTTTGAAATGGTCTGGTAAAAGCAGGTCTGGTTTATCCTCATTTTCACTTTTTGTTTTAGCCATAAATTTCCTGGCCTCTCGCTCAGCTTCTACCAAAGCTTTGTTTGTTTTCAGCGCCTAGCTTTCATAAGCCTAGGTGTTTCCAGTTCTTGAAGGATGACTTCCTCCCTATGTTTCCCTTCAGAGGATATCTTACTCAATTCCTCACCCCAATCCTTAGAAAACTTGTCGTGTATCTTAGTAGCTTCGAGGTATCTTAGCCACCGAGCATCCATGGGTTTTCTTTGTAGTAGGACATTTCTTTGAGCGATATATCGTTTCTACTTTTGCCATCTTCTAAGGCATTGGGCATTGGTATGGCCTTATGATCCAATCCCTTCTATGCTAGAGACCTCCTCGTCCGATTCCTCATCAATGCTCTCCATGTTCTTAGATCTATCTTTAGAATTTGTGAATCCCTGCAAACATACACATGGTCTAATGCCCAATTGTGCACCAATTTGGATTCCCTCATGAAGGGTCTCCTCAATTTTATGTCATATGAGTCTGGTTGGCATAGGAAGTCCATCACTACAAATGTATGATGGTAGCGAAACATAAAGAGTTTGAGTCTCACATTCTCTAAAAGCCCAATGGGCCTTGAAGATGTTCCATCTGTCTTTTTAACGAGATAAGATTTGTTCTTTTTAGATTGGATTTTTCCCAGTTTTTCCAGCACCATTTTGTGATGATACTAACCCTTGCTCCACCATCTAGGATAGCCAATGCCTTGTACCCATTATGATGAATTGGGATCATACCATTAGTGTCGTCACTTTTGTAATAACGATCCAATTGATTAACTGGTATCTTGATGACTCTGGTTGTTCCTTCCCTTGTGTGTTTTAAGGCTCTTTCTGCTAGAGGCGATAGAACATCCTTTGTAGTGTTGGCTGGCCTTAGTCCACCCTCTACCCATTCCTTTATGTCTGCCCATAATGTTGGTGAACTGCGGAGCAGTTGCCCTAATCGCATTTGCACAGAAGTGGACTATACAACTGCGTGAGGCTGCCTATGTCTTTCGGTTCTTTGGGACAATTGAGGATTCCTTCCATGTGTGCGTCTCGTATCCATCCCTAGGGAATGAATGGATGGACTCATTCTGCACATCTTCCTGAAACATTCTTGACATCATGTTTCCTTGAGATCCCTCTTTCATCTCTTCTAGAATTGGAGTAGGTACATCCAATTCCCTTTCCCTTGTTGGTTCGTTTCTTGGATACATTGTATGCCTGACCCGGTTAGCCCTTAACTTGGCTTCGTGAAGTCATTGACACTCTTCTACTAGGGCTAGGGATTTAATATTCACGTGATCACAAGATTTTTTGTGATGATAACACATGTGAACAAGTTATTCACATGTTCTCATGTTACCATTCACAAAATAACAGGTCACTTGCCATTTGGGAACCCCTTAAAAGCTTGGCTACACATGGGAATAAGCTATTCACATGTTCTCATGTTACCATCTTCACATAATAGTAGGTCAGTGGGGCCACCTAAGAAGATTTTTTATGCCCGACAAAGATAAATTTTTTAGGCCCTTGTGAAAGCTTTGTGAGTATAACATGTGATCACAAGATTTTTTGTGTTATTAACATATGTTATTAACATGTTCTCATTTACGTTAGTGAAATCCCTGACTAGGGCCCTAGCTTCTTCAAGCTTTCTTATCTCATCTTCGGCATTTGGGTATTCATCGATTCCTTTAGGGGTTGATGGTCTTTCCCCTTGTAGCTCTTGGTCAGGCTCTTTTGGTTTGACCGCTTGATCCCTCTTTTCTCTTGATTGAGTGGATCTAGTATGTTGATCGTATCTTCTTCAGATCCATCTTGAATTGTGACCCTAGTGTCACCCTTAACCACTTTTTTCACCCTCCGTCTCGTGTGCCAGTTCTGGAAGTGGTTGCATCTGCTGGGTTCTTTCCTTCGTCCCCCAATTGGGCCTAGGCTCGTATCAGGACATTGAGTGGCATGATGTTTCCAAGTTGCACACTAATGGTCCGTAAGGTGGCTTGGTTAGAAGTGGAAGTTTAACCACTCGTCACGGTATGGAAAATCTTTGATCAAATGATCAATCCCACATTTAGTACAAGTAAGTACTGGCATGTCATTAGGGGGTGCAGTCAATTGATGAGGTTGGTGCGTATGAACCACGTTCTTGTTTGGACATTGGGCGATTCAATGCGGCCCACCCGCATCCAAAACATTGTAGCGGTCCTCTCCTCATGTTTGAGTTTATGTCCTTACCCTTCCACTGTACCGTGGTTTGAAACATAGGTACTGGCATGTTATTCTATAAGTCATAGAATTCTGATACAATATCTCGAGCTTCCTTATAGTACTCTCACTGATTTCTACTTCACACACCATTTCCATATCTTCTGATGGCTTGATTGATTTTAGCATGTGGTGGTTGTGGTGGTAGAATTGGTGGCGGCAAAGGTGAAGTGTCTTGTACCCAAAACATCTCCCTAGGTAAATAGGAAGAGTTTGGGTGTTCTGCAGTTTTGCAGTGATTTGCACAGGTGATGCTGGTAAGGCCAATGGAGCTCTCGGTGGGTGCTCGCAACTGTGCTCATGTTTGGAATCTTGGATATCTCCACATGGAGGTGTCCTAATTCCCTAATTTTACATAGTGCGCACAATAGAGTAATGGCCTTGCACTTAACTGTGGGCATTCGGTGTGGTAGTAGTGTGATTCAATCTAGACATAGAGCACCACACCAATTCTTTACGAGGGTAAAGATGGGTATGCCCATGCCCAGATGTTTCTCTTCCATCCTTTACCTTCAAATTTTCTAGCATTACTGAGTTCATCCATAGTCATGTTCTCGACTTGCTTGCTCTGAGTTCCAAACTCGTGAAGTCGTGCTGCCGAAGATATTTTGACATCTTTTGGCTGTGGTAATTCCAGCATATTGTCTTCATATTCAATTGTCAGTTTACAACATGTATCCAGATTAGCCAGTTGGGCTAATACCAAATAATCAAGTATCTTGTGGTCTTGGACTCCTCTCCTCCGGAAGTAAGGTAATAATTGATCATCTGTTAGCCTCTCTCGTAGTTTGTACCTTGAATTCAAATGCTTGAGCCTAGACACATAGTCTCACATCATTGACTCCATTTCCTTTTGTTTGATGTTGTGTAGCTATGCCACACAACACTCCATCTCGCCACTTCTCGAAAAGCTTAGCATAAACATATTCTTGAGTCGTGTGAAATTAACCTTATCTTCAAATTTGAGGGTTCAGAACCATTGATGCACTTTTCCTTCTAGGGTCAGTGAGAAAGCATGAATCATTGTCACATCACTTACTGGCCCGTAGGTTTCACATGTGGACTCACAGATCTGTACATGTTGAATTGGATCCCCATCCTCAGAGAATTTTTGAATGAGCGTTGAAATGATGTGTGGCTTCATTTGGGAGGGTCGAGATTCTAGAGCAGTGCCTAGTTCTTTGACCATTCCTCGGCCCATTTTCGCAGCCATATTCAACAAATCCCTCGTTGTGGCCACATTAAGATCTATGGTTGGATTCGCCCATTAGGGCCAAAAACGGCTAGAAAAGGGCTGTTTGTTAATCTAAGGATTAAGAAATTGTCCAATTGTGAATTGACACGTATACAAAAGTATGGCATTCTTGTCTCCTCTAAATGTCTTCTTAACGGTTCTATTTTAGTGGCGAACGGCTAAAACGGCTTAATTTAGACGTTTATGATGGTTAACATTAAAGTTTGGGTCCAAAATAGTGACATCTTGTTCCATTTTATATTTCAAAAAATCAAGCAGGAAGATACGAAATCCTCTTTTCAGGCTCTAAAAACAACGCTATTAATGACAAATCACCAAATTTTTTCAAACGTCTACTTTCCACCTTCCCTCCATTTTGGTATGGCTCATTCCCTTTTCCACCTTCCCTCCATTTTGGCATACGGTTTATTCTCCTTTCTTTGCACTTTCAAAAGACTCACTATTTTCCTCTCATCTGTGAGCTTCTATGGCGTCCTCACGTCGTCCTTCTCATAAAATAACTTCTTGTGATTTTCATAACACCAGAGAGGATGGTGTTTGGAAACCCATGTCTTTTCGTGTGAATGATTGGGTAACAATGCTTCCCTCTTGCAAAGGTGCCCACAGGGTGAAAAGAACCAAGCGAAATGAAGTGAAATCCCATTGGAAAGGTCATGTTCTTGCCTTCAAAGTGACCGACAATGGCTGGCTTGCAAAAGTTCAACATGTCTACATGGCCAAAGACATGGTGTTGAACTTGGATGAACATCCAATTCTCCATTCTTACTGTAATTCAACAAAACTTTATCTATTTGATACAACACAATATTTCTCCTTCTGATATATTTGTTGTTTGTTTACTTTCAGTTATCTTTCCGTCAACAGCTGTGGAGTGGCAGCCTGTTGAGAGCTTAAGTGGCACATTCAAAGCAATTCACAAGGGGATTGCAGATGTTATGTATGCAGACAAACCACCTTCATTTTACAAATCAGTGGATATATTTGTGTATTTTGCAGAATACAGGGTTCCATCAAGAGAAGGTGTTCATGGAGAATTATATGACATACCTGTTCCCACATTAATGTCACTGGAATGGGAAGTTCCTAATCCAAATACCATAACAAGATTCAAATCCAAAATCAAAGATGATATTCTTAAAGCTATGTCTCCTGGAAGGATTTCAAGAAGGATAAAAATTCAATGGTTCTTGCCTATACATGTCTTTGTGGCATGTTTCAATACAATGGAATTGGAGAGGACAAGAACGATGTGGCTACATAGAAGACTATCTCTGACTGATCTGGACACTGTACTTGGAGAAGGATGGAGTACCAAGGAAACTTTTCATATTGGGGACAATATCAGTTGTAGAGTAAGCCCAAATTCTTTGTCTATCTCATACCAACTATGTCGCCAATCCCTAGTTTTGGGCTATGACTATAGGAGATGGAAAAGCAAGCTTGGTAGTTGGGTCCCTTTGGATTCTGAAGAGGATTGTCCAGAGTTTGAATTTAACATCATAGTCCATCCATTCATAGATCCCAGGAAACTCATAGTAACATCAAACTGGAAACTACAACATGTAAGAGACTCGCTTGAGTTTCTGGACAAAACATCACCTGAATATAGATTCAAAGTAGATGATATTGTTGTCAGCACAAGGATGGAGAGTGTAACCTCCTACATCACATGTCTCCCCCCAAAAAAAGTTGTATTTGAGCCACTTGCAAGGGCAAGTTTGTATAGCTGAAAAGGATTTCTCCAATAATGTAATCAATATATTCTGCTAAATTTTGTCTTGACTTCTTCACAAAAATGGTCATCATATTGTTCGCAACACAGAACAAGGTTTAACAGTTGGATATCAAATAATTGATACTGAATTTAAGTACAGAATATTGTCCCAAAAAGGGTGTGTTCATATGGACAAAATGAACAAAACAAAATCCAATTTGTGGAATCACTCAACAAAATCAACTTTTCTTTTGGCATGAGATGACCCTGGTTCTTTAGAGAATCTTTCTCTCTTCTGTTTGCTTCCATCAAATTTTGCTGATTGAGGTTCAAGCTCTAGAGTTTTAAGCTCTTGAGGTGTTGGAGAGGAAGACTTAAATGGTGGTAAGTTGGGCTCTTCTCTGAGATCTTTAGGTGTTGGCGAGGGAGATTTGGCATTGGGGTCTGGTTTTGGAGAAGGTTCTTTGGAGGTTGGCCTTGGAGACTTGGAGGTCTTCTTGGGGAACATGAAAAAGAAATTGAATGGAGAGCCAACATTTGCCCTCTTACTTTCTTTGTTGGATGAACGACGCTTCTGAATTTTAAATTTCACTCGTGAGTGAAACGGAAGACCTTTAGTAGAACTCTTCTCTTTGACAGGGGTCTTCTCTTTGCTTGGGGTTTTCTCTATGACAGGGGTCTTCTCTTTGATAGGTGTCTTCTCTTTGATAGGTGTCTTCTCTTGAGCTAGTGAAGAGCTCTTCTCTTTGGTAGGAGGGCTAGGGGTCTTCTCTTTGATAGGAGTCTTCTCTTGAGCTGGTGAAGAGCTCTTCTCTTTGGCAGGAGAGCTAGGGGTCTTCTCTTTGATAGGAGTCTTCTTTTGAGCTGGTGAAGAGCTCATCTCTTTGGCAGGAGGGCTAGGGGTCTTCTCTTTAGCAAGAGGGCTAGGGCTCTTCTCTTTAGCAGGAGGGGTAGGGCTCTTCTCTGTAGCCTGAGGGATCTTTCCTTTAGAATGTGTCTTCTCTTTAGAATGGCTCTTTTTCCCCTTGGAAGATCTGCTCTTAGAAGGGCTCTTCTTTCTTTTCTTCTTCTCTTTGGTAGAGGTCTTTTTCTTTTTGGATGAGCCATCCTTGACATTGCTTTCCTTCTTCTCCCTTTTCCTTTTCTTTGAAGTTGTATCCTTGGCTCCTTTATTAGGTGGAAAGGGGGAATCAGGATCAATTGGATTGATAGATCTGTTCAAAACCATAGACACTGCCTTCTCCCTTATCCAACTTACCCAAGAATCTGGATATTCATGCAACTTAGACAAGAAAATAAGAAAATAGGTCACTAAATGTATTCACTAAATCAATCAATGGTTTTCATTCATGAACTTACAGTAAGTGATGTCATTCTAAATCTTGACTCAATATATCTCCAAGCATTAGCAAGCACCATCCATCCACAAGATGTTGAGTCTTTCTGCAACATAGGTAGAACCTAGAAAACTCAAGATAAGCTTGGCAGCACTGCAAGCATAAAATATTGAGGGTCAACCAAATAATTGAAAACATACAAAATATTGTTCTAGAACATAAACCATGGAAAAGTTGATTCTTACATTTTACTTCTCCCGTGAATGGATGCTAAAGAATTCATAAAGATTACATCTCTATCCAATAGATTGAAGATAATAAGACTCCAATGGCCTCTGTGATAAGATTAATACTGCAATTAGATGTGAATATTATAATGTCTATTATAGACAAAAGATAATTGAGTGTGAGTCTTACACTTCAACATAAGGGTATAGAATGTAATTGCAGGTTAGCATATCAAAGTTTTTGAGAAAACTTGCAAGATCCCCTTGCCTATTGAAAAGGCACTGTGTAACAAGGGGATCAAGAATGGTCACTTGCACAGCCATTGACTCATGAAGATCCCTCATAAGACATCTGCAGACATAAACAAAACATGTCAACAAAATATGGAATCTGAGAAATTTATCAAAAAACAAATGCAAATCCACACAAACCTCAGACAAATGAAGAGGACTGTGTCAGATATCTCAATATTGTGATTCACAAGCATACTTGTGTCTTCAGGAGCAATGTCACAATAAACCTCATCCTCTCCATGCATGGACACATCAACTATCATTTGACCTGTTACATTCTGATAAAGCTCTGAATTGGATGCATGGAGAATTTCAGCTTGCTGAGAAAGAATGGCATCCTCTGTAATCTTCTCCTGCTCTCTCTCTTTCTCCACTTCTTCTTTGAGATCCTGAGCTTTTCTTGTACCATAAGTGTGAGAAATATCTTCAATAACAACTGATTGTTTGGGTTGTCTTGTTGGAGGGATATTAAGAATTTCAAAAGCCCTCATATCTTGACTTGGAATGGGCTCCAAAGCTTTGTCAAACTTATATCTAAGTCTGGACACAAGCACAAAATCTTTGCTCATAAGAGTGATCCTATGAGCAAATGCAGCAGCAATGTATCCAAAGCTTTGTCAAACTTATATCTAAGTCTGGACACAAGCACAAAATCTTTGCTCATAAGAGTGATCCTATGAGCAAATGCAGCAGCAATGTATCCATCGTTCATAAGAGTGATCCTATGAGCAAATGCAGCAGCAATGTATCCATCGTTCATGGAATGGGCTCCAAAGCTTTGTCAAACTTATATCTAAGTCTGGACACAAGCACAAAATCTTTGCTCATAAGAGTGATCCTATGAGCAAATGCAGCAGCAATGTATCCATCGTTCATAAAGTCGATTAAAAAATCTTCAGCAGCCTCTTGAAGACACATAAGGGCCTCTGACTCCCATCGGACTTTATCAAGATTTGTGTTTCTCATTCTGGCAACTAACCTTTCTGATATGTCCTTGACCACCCGGGTAAATGGCAGTCGAGGGATGAGAAGACTAGTAGATTTCTGTGCTGCTCTGATCTCCCTTAAGGACTTCACTTGATAGTTTAATCTCTTTCTTGCTGTCGCCCTTGCACGAGGCTTTGGAAGAGGTTTTTCTTGTTTTTCAAAGCTGACTGGTTTTTTTGAAGATCTTGGTTTGTCCTCATCTTTTTCAGTCTCCAAAGGGGGTAGACTTTCCTTGCAGTTTGTTTTGTCCTCGCCATTGACGTTTAAAAAAGAGACCCGATCGAGGTGATTTGTGTAATGAGATAAAAAAACTAAAGTGGCCAAAAGGAAGCGATAAAGCGGATCCAAAGTGGTTGGATAGGCATAATCGCGTGAATTGGGAAATAACAAATGAAGGCTTCCAAATGTTCAGGAAATTAGCAATCGCTTAGCCAAGTGATAAAGGAGGCCCGAACGAAGCGATGAGGCAATTCCAAAAATGTCGGATGAGCTTAATTGCATAATTCGGGCAATTAAGATACAGACGGAAAGAAGCGATTGAAGGCTTTCAAATGTATTAAAAATGTGTAATCTCTTGGTTTAAGCCTGATTCGGCATGGCCATGTGATAGGGGATGAGATCTACCGCTTGATATGGGTGAGAGATGTAAAAGCAGTTTTCGGGAAATAAGGTGGAGTGATCTCGCTTGATATCGTGTCGGTGAAAAATAGAAATATTTTCAACAAAATTAACTTTTTATACCTCGAATCCATCGTATAAAGGACCGTAGGATACACGTGTCATGTAATCATTTTTGCCACGTGGCATGAACGGTCACTATTTAAGGTGTTTTTGCCACACTCCACGTGCTCTATCAAATATTCTTAAAATCTCTCCTTCATTTTTTTTCTCCGTTTTTGGACCACTTATTTTCGTCTAGTCAAGCTGTGCATTTTAGTATCTTCCAAGCCCTATTTTGCAAAAATCTCGGTTTTTTTTTCGAACCTTGAAATCGTCAAAGCCCGCACCAAGCGATAGAGGCATTCCAAAACTTTTGGACCATTTATTTTTGCTTCATTCGGGCTTTTCAGAATTATCCTAGCGTTTTTTTCAAATATCACAATGAGTAAAAGTGTTGAGGGTCGACATGAACTTGTTGAAGAAAGCCCAAGTGAAAGACTCTTGAATGCTATTTTGCAAGATGGTCATGACATGAAGATATACGTAGATGCAGTGGAGATATTCAATCCAAGGTTTGCTCTATCAGATGTTTTGTTGAGGCTTAAGGACATTCTTGAAGAGGAGTACAAACAATTTGAAATGTCAATTGAAGATCATTGTTTTCATATCGGAGACAATGATTTTTGTCACCTTACTGATTTTACACAGCATTCAGTGGAGAAAGCCAAAGTTACAAAGAGGTTCAGTAGATTTTCAAATAGAATCTCTTTCACATGCCCTTCATCCATTTCTTGTCCAATCCATAAAAAGGTTTGCAACCTTGTCCCCAAGGATGTCTCCTTTCTTTTCTTCCTATTTTTGAAAGCAAAAATACAAGATAAAGAGCAACAATCAGAAATTGATTCAGAGAATGAGGAAGAAAACTTAAATGTCACCACAGTCTCTAAGCTAGAGAAAAGTGAGATTTTAGAAGAGGAAGAAATTGATGTTCAAGCTGAGGAGAAAGAAAGTGCCAATCTTGATGTTGCAGAATTTAGGGCTTTCACTATTACTGAAGAGCCCTCAGAGGAAGCAAGCATATCTGAATCCTCTGTTACTGTTCCAAACCTTCCTTTCTTCTATATCAATGAGAAAGATTTTATTCCTCTGTCCTATCTTCAATATCTCTTCAATATCAGGGAAGACTACTGTATTGCAACAATTTCAGAAGCTTGTGAGGTGACCAAAGACTTTATTGATACATAAGTAGAGTCAAAGGAAGAGTTTTTGGCACTTGATTTGCAAACATTTGACCACTCATTTATCCCTGCTACTACTGATGCACTTGCCTTGTGCCTTAAAAGAGTGGATGAGGAGAAACCTTCCCTTAGAGATGAGGATTTTGAGAACAGGCTTATTGACTTAGGTATAGAGTTTTTTGGCAGAGATTTCAAGCTTCAGGCAGATTCTGATAAAGTGGAAAGGGTTGGCTCATGCAACTTGATGAAAGACAAAGTAGTAATTGAGGATGAGTTGCCGAAGGTAGCTTCCATTTAATCTTTTGTAAAATGTTATTGTGATTGTAATTTTTTTAAAGTGAGGTTTTTGTCTTGCAAATTGAATTGCTTGATAAGGATGATTTTCTAGGAAGAGCTAAAGGCAGCAGAGTGAAAGCTACAGACACTAGGTCAAGAAGGCCTTCATTTTCTCTCATGCACTACTTACCTATATTGGATAAGGCTGTGTTCTGTGCATTCCACATGAACTTCTCTGAAGATGCTAAGTTGCCAATATTTGCCTTGAAGGTGTTGTCAAGGTTCATGGGATACACTCCTCTTCAAATAAATGCTAACAAGGTTTTGCTTCTAGAGAGAGCTGCTGCTCTTAGAATCTTTGGATATGCTGCAGGTTTCAATGCCTCAAGAGCAGGATACTTTCTTTGCTACTCTAGCTATGTAGCTGCAGAGCTGAGGAGTCAGATATTAATCTTCTTGGAGGTTATAGAAGGAGAAAATTTTTGAGATACAGAGGTGACATGCCAAATAGTCCCAAGAGAATCAAAAACTAATGTACACACAATATTAAATTGCAAAGACTGATTATATTTCAGCAAATATTTTGTAAGAGATACAAATGTGTTAGTAAATCATTAGTCTCTATCTTGAGGTGTTTGTGTAGTTTCAGATAACTGGTTCTTTGATCTCATCCTTTGTAATTGCCTCCTATAGAACCAATTGAACAGTTCTTTAAGTGCATTGCTTCTTCTTTGACCACCTCCTATTCTGGTACATCTAAAAAAGGAAGTCCTCGCTTGATAGTGAGACTTTTCCATTCCTTGTGTGTTCCATGTTGCAAGGGGTCCTTCTATAGCAAAATATAGTCCATGCAAGTAAAGAATATGCTACAAAGATAATTTTTTGTTAGTAAATTTAAGAAATTACACTTTAATTTTAATTGTTTTGATAAGTCTGGCTCACCAAGTAATAAGTTATGTCTTTTTCTCCCCAGGCATTTATGATAGCTTTGATTAAAAGCTTTATTGCTTTTTTGAAATCATCTGCATAAGTATTTGAACCAACTTGTTGTCTGACTTTGAAAAAATTGTCGAGTTTTTTCCAAACTTCCATACGTTTGTTGGCTACATCTGGTCTACTTTTGACATTTGTGGTGATGACACATAGATGTTTCCAGCAGTTCCACATTGCATTGACTTGTTTGGTGTCATGGTTGCTCAAAAATCTTCTCGCTTTTGCTCCTCCCATTGAAACATCTTGCAGAACATCACCTGTACCTCCAGAAAGAACAGGATCTTTTTTAAGATACACTTCCCCACCATGGAAACCCATTTGAGAGAGCAAGGCCTCGCATTTTTCTATGCACTCATCTGCAAGTTTAGTCGGCTCAATAGAATATGCATAGTCCAGATGAAGTGTGAGCAATTTGTCCAAGATTCTTATCTCTGCATGCAATGTACATATATGCACATTTTTTAAATGTATTGGTAGAATTGGATCCCATATTTTAACAGAAGTTGGATAATCGACAACATTCACATTATTTCTGGATGGTGGGTTTTCAATCTCATTTTTTGCAAGCCATTCTCTTGTCCCTGTGCTTGCCATGCAATAAAGACATGGATATTTGGTATTTGCTCCTCCACATACACCAAACATACACTTCAATGCCTTGAGGTCGGCACTCAAATGCCATTCCACAATGAAATCACCTTTGTCATCTACATGAAGGTGTTGACCTGTATTTTGGCTCTGAATAACTGAAGGAATGTCTGTTTGTGAGAAGAGCCACTTTAATGTTTCATGACTCTCTACTGGTACATGAGCTGATCCAATCCACCATAGCTCCATTTCTGATTGAGTTTTGTGGTATGGAGAATCAAGCTTACCTTGACTATAGTCCAATGCTTTATTCATTAGGGATATAGATATGCTTTCCATTTTTTGACATTTTTGGATTTGAGCTTCATCTAATTTTAAAACAAATACAAGTTTTCCTTCACAATCTATTTCTCTTATGTTGTAATATCTCACCATAAAAGATTGGACTTTTCTAATGTTCATCCAAATATTATTATAAACGTTGTATTCAAAAGACGATTTTTTTTTGTCTCTCATATGGCATTGTTTCCTCAATATGGAAATACTCTCCGAAATGTTTAGAAATTTCCTCATTTAACAGAGTTCTATATTTTCCAACATTGTGAGGTCTAGGCAACCCAAAAGCTTTGATTTTGTAATACTTAAGAACCCTGAACCAGGTTTTAGAGATGGCTCTGTATCCCTTTCTACTCACTCCCACTGTGTCACAAACTTCTTGCATTTGGGAAGGCTGGACTAATAAGTCCATATCTTTTAGTAGATGTTGAAAGACTAGTTTTTTTTTAATTTGATTTTCAGGAAGTTTCAAAAGTTTCAAGATATCCGACCTATTCATAAGCTCATTCAAAAATCTTACCCTTTCCTGAGCATTAGACATGTCAAATCCTAGAAGGGTAGTAACATGATCTCTTACAAGTTTTAACCTTTTTTTCCTTTGTCCAGATCTCTCTGTCAAGTTAACTACATCCCGCATTCGTTTTACTCGTACTCTTAACCCTATTGGAGTTTCTTTTAAGGTTTTTAATTGATCATTTTCTTGTTTCAAAGACACTATTTTGTTTTCAAGTTCTATAATTTTTGTTGCATTCAAAGATAAAGTATTTTGAAGATATGTAATATATTCTGCATGTAATTGAGATAGTCTTGAACTATAACCAAGTAAGCCATCCACCCCATCACCAACAAATCTAATCAAATCATGTGGTGTGTGAAAAGAAGGATACCGTCCTGTTCTGGGATCCGGTGGATATAGACTTCCATCTGTCCATAGGTCAATATGCTTCTTTCCTTCGTTGCGAAGATGTTGAGCTTCATTCGCACATGAAAGTGGTCTTTGGTAGACACTCCGTGTAGTTGCATACTCTTGGTTGAGCTTGATATTCAAATGAAACTTACGATTAGATGTATCACTCATTACTAACAGAGCTACAAATATTAGCAGAGCTATTAGAACATGAGACGCAGAAGAATGAGAATGAGATGTAGCTTGTGAAATTCTTAGAGAAGAAGAGTGAAATTTTTTTGGAGAATGGATGAGAGCGCGTTTGGAGGGAATAGTCATTTTGCCGCGAAGTCACTAAAAGAGGACAAATTTCGAGACGAGCCATTAAAGAGTAGCATGAAAATGATATATTTTTTTAGATTTTAAAATATGTACTTAGATACGTATTCAATCACAGATACGCATTAAATATCCAAAACGGCTAAATTTGGAGCCATTTTGACCGTCAACATTCTACTAATTAGCAAGTTAGCGAAATTCCTTACACAGCCCATTTTGAGACGTTTTTGGCCCTAATGCCTTGATCTTTAAGGAGCTACTCCCCCCTACCTAGACCTTGTCCTCTTCCTATGTTGGCTCTTCTAGGCATTTTTGGTCTATAGGACAGTTCGACCACTTCATTCTAGAAAGCTCCATGTCTTGTACGAATGTGGGATGATTGATCATCTGCTCAATGTCCTTCTTGGTGTAGAGGTGGTCTTCCACTTCACCTACTTCTCTTGGTAGATTATTCCCTTCATCTAGGGTTATAAACCCCTCCTTCACTCTTGGCTCTTCATTAATGGGTTCTAAGTTTGGAATTTCTCCTTCACTCTTGTCCATGACTATTTTTGGCTCTTTGCCACATGATTGAAGTAAGTTCACACTTCCCATCTCCTTTTGTTCGTCGGCTCTAGCCCTTCGAGAATCGAGCTCTTGTTTCCTTAAGCTCAATTCTCGAGCTGCCATTCCACTTCAATCCTTTTCATATCTAATTCTACTTCCTCTGAGGTTGGGAAGAATACCTATCATGTCGTGGCTATGCTTTCCATGTCTCTCCTCATTCGGGGGGGTGCAAGTGTTTGACAGCCTTGAATTTGACGGTTGGATAGGTACTTCTTGCCTTGGACCAAGTCCAGCACTGGTGGTTGATGGACCTGTGCCCACATATTGCACCTCTTCATCATTGTTGGTTTGGAGACCAAAAACTCCCCAGCCTATATCAATGATACCGTTGGATTTGGTAGGGGAGGGTGGTTTCTCCTCTCCCCAAACCCAAAGTATCGTAGCCCTTCTTCCATGGATTCTTTATCACTACTAGTTTCAACGGTGGTTAGATTCCTTATTACCACACTTAATTGAGTGCTTACTGAGTGATCTGAATCCACACTCTTTTGATAGGAAGATCCTAGGTGATTTGATGCACTATCGTCTCGGGAGTGAGGTCGTCTTCGATGAGCTTTCGAGACCTCAAGTGCAAGTTTATCACAATTTTTCACTTCCACTCAAATCTTATCCATTCATTCCATACACAATGCACTACCAGAACGCAAAGGCAATGATGAATATTATGTAATGGGGGAGTCAAACTCAAGGAGGATGGAAGAAACAAAGTTTTTCCCCGTAATGGCACCAAAAAAGTTATGGGCTACCACACCTCCAAGAGCGAACTCAATGCATTCACCTTTGGGAAGAGCAATAGAACACAACTGTCATAGGTTACTTACCAATGCTTTGAACTTGTGTCCCTTGAGGTCTCCAAGCTCACTTAAGAATCTCCAATCCTCCTCCAAGCTCCACCTCCACGCTGTCACCGTAGAGTCACTCACACCACCACACAAGGGAATCACTCTCTCTCACTCCTCAATACAAGCAGAAGGCACAAGTGCTAGAATGCTCTCTCTCATAGCACAAAGGGAGATTGTGTCCATTCATTTATGAGAAAATGGCTTATATACAATTGGCCCTTATTCATACTTAGGCACCCAAAACTTACTTAGCTAAGGTCTTGGGTGGCCAATATCTCATAATGTACAACTTTTAAAGTGCCTTTGCATGACACTTATTAATGTCCTCAAATGGAGGAGCATATAATTTGTTAATCCAAAGTGGGATTAACATCATTTTGTTGTAGTAAATATGTATCTTGTCACATTTTGTATCTTCGTTTGTAATCTTGTCACATTTCGTATCTCAATTTACATTTTTTATTGATGATATGTATCTTGTCACATTTTGTATCTCAATTTACATTTTGTATCGATGATATGTATCTTGTCACATTTTGTATCTTAGTTTGTAATCTTGTCACATTTTGTATCTCAATTTACATATCTTGTGTCATGCTGGTAGTTTCTATGTGATACATTTGGAACTTATATGGTTGACCTTGTTTGCTTGTGCCCGCTTTAAGATTTTTTGGTACTTATTTTGGAATGATTTTCTCTTGGCATGGGGCCTAGAGAAGGACTTATTGAAGAGTCAAGAGAGTCTCATAAGCAACAACTTGATTACAAAAGAGAGATCCTTCAAATAGAGGGAAGGATACTTGGAGAAGAAGGGAACCAACAACTGTGCTTAAACCAAGTCTACTTGCACAATCCCTCAATTTTGCCGTTGCTTGTTTAATTAATTCCTATTATAATAGTAATGAATTATGGATGCTATAACTCTTAGCAGACTTAGAGATAACCTTGAAAGAGCCAGTACTTGAAAAACATGTGCTAATATTATCCAGTGTGCTTTGAGGTCTTCCAGTTACATTATACTTGAAAGAGCCAGTACTTGAAAAACATGTGCTAATATTATCCAGTGTGCTTTGAGGTCTTCCTGTTACATTATACATGTATTATGCTTACTATCAGATTATACATGTCGTATGCTTAGACTGAGGTCTGCCTACATGCATTATTCTTAGAATGACGTCTGCCTATTAGGTTATACATGCATTACTCTTAAAGCAATGTCTTCTTTTGTAAGAAGTATGCTTGTACTAGAATGAGTCAAATAAAAGCATAAACAAACACTTAAGTAAACTCAAAGCAATCCATCTTTATATTGGGCAAAATAAACTTGGAGTGGGAAAGTAAACTCAGATTAGTCGGAGTTTACTTTTTCAATCTTCTTGCGAAACTTTGCATCTTTCTGCTAGTAGGCAAAGTAAACTCGGACCGGTCTGAGTTTCCTTTCTCAATCTTGCTGAAACATTGCACCTCTGCCTGAGAAAGTAAACTCAGATTGTGAAACTAAACTTGGATCGATCAAAAATAGCTTTAAAAATGATATCAATAGATTTTTAAAATGGCATACAAAATAGCTTTTGAAATGATATCAACATGACTTATGAAATTATAAGAAGTACATAAGCAGCATCGATAGCTTTAGAAATGATATCAATGCATGAATTATGAAATTACAAGTACATAAGTGGCAGGGTGGTTGCAAGATCAGGGTGCCCAGTTTTGTGCACTCAGGTACCCTGTAAACAATAAAAAATCAGGCATTTGTTTACCTTTAGTGGCTAATCTCTCCTAGTAAATGAAGGAATTTCGTTTCAAGTTCTTTTGTTGGAACATCATATTCAAAGTTGAAAATATAGCTGCATAATTTGATTAAGCATTAGATTGTCAAAAGTCCTCATTTTCATAGGTACAAAGTCAATGTATACACCCTGTCCCAAATTTGAACTGATTTCATAAAATGCTAATATCTTTTACATATAAACTCATATGAGATTCCCACTTTGTGCCTTAGATCTTCGCATAATATGGAGCTTAACTTGATTTTTTGAGAGAATTTTAAGATATTTGTCTATTTTCTTTAAATATTTCAAGGTCTTTAAAGTGTTATAATATACGCCACTTTTTGTACCCACAATAGCTACCACTTAAAATCATCAATCTTGTAGATCAAAAGAGTGGGTAGGTATTGAGACATTAGTAGAATGTGTTGGTTGGTAAAAATTACAAATCCAATGGTTGGATTTTTAATGATCTCTTTTTTAAAATTCTTCCAGACTATCAGAAGACCTGCAAATATTAATAATCTAATTAGTAAAATTACATTTTTGATGTGAATCATATAAAACCTATAGGGACCAGTGTGCTTGTAATGGTGCATCTATGGAAAAATAAATTGGATCACTCTAAGTATGGAAAGATCATTTTTTAATCATTTCATCATATTTCTGATTAATTTTGATTAATTAGACTAATTTATATTAATTTAAGTTATATTGGGTTAGTTTAAGGGCAAGCGTATTTTCTATTATTTGCTTGATCTTATTTTAAGTACCTTGCCCCCCCCAAAACTTGCTCTCCAAGCATTGTCCCAGTCCAGCATAAACTGGATAAAACTGGACACCCTGATCTTGCAACAACCCGGCATCATTCTTGATTGAGATGCCTATGCTTTCATAGTATCTAGTGTCATTGAGGAGGCAAAAAAAAAATCATCGCTTATCATCTTGGGAGTTTTCATACACAATTGCCATGATCTTGTAATGTTGAGGTGCAGAATTGCCAGAAATTTGCACCTCCTTGTTAATGAGAGTCGCCTCAATGCCAAACGGGGCATGCCTCATAGTTAAAGGCAACAAATGCATAACAAGTGTGACATGATATGGTAACTAGGGGATCTATCATCAATGTTTTACAACAATGAGGACACCAAATATGGTCTTTTTCAAAGCGAACATGGTGCCTGACTTGTTGATGTTTCTACCTTAGAACTCTAGTAATGTGAGGATGCTTAGGTTCGGGAGAATCCTCATCTATACTATTAGTTACCTTGTATGTAATTCCATGACCCAATCTAGTGCATGTAACATCTGCCTTAATTTGGCAAATGCTCCCACGTGTTTGCATGTCAATCTTCTTTGGATCTACCAAGCTCATGAGGTTATCCCTGGATATCTTTAATTGTTGTAGTACAATAGCTTTCTCCATCTCATCTTTGTTTTTAAAACCATCTTCAATATGACAAAGGATTACCCTAAACCTCTTTGTACATTTGTGTAACTCCTCACTTGCACCCATCTCACAGAAGTCTTGAACATCGTTTATCAAATATGGTTCTTCATTGATGCCGTGGTTGATGAATGCATGTGCACCATGGTAAGATGTAAAGTAAATGTGGAAAGTGGTTAGTTATTATCAACCTAATTCCAATGAGATGCTTGCAATCATTGATCCAATCAAGGCAATCACAATAATTAGATTGCATGCTAACATGATACCATTGATCTTTTGTTGAGATTCTTTGTATTTAGAATAGTAATGTCATCTCATTCACAATTTCCAAACATGATGGATTGCCTTGATAATGTTGAGGAATTTGGTCCCCTTCGAGCAATCATGCCATATGTCTTTGATGATCCATGGATGTTATAACGTCCACAATCAATTGCCACAATATAAGATGCGAGAAAATGACTCTTATAAATGCAAAAGATTCATGCAAGTTTCAAATTACAAAGATATTAGTAGTAGTCAACCTATCTCTTATTTTTGTTTAAAGAACTTAAGAAAAGTTCCACCTATGTGAGTGCCGGTTTGTGAATATCCAATAAGTGCATGTAGAGGATCTATCATAGATCTATTAATCCTTGCATCCAATAGGGTGTACTTGATGTATTGCCATAATCTTTCCACCAATTGGTGCTACTGACATTTACATAATGAAAGAGTCGTCAAAATTTAGGCCACCTCCTCCATATACAATTGTGACACCACCCATTGTTACATACTCCATGATATTGTTGTCCTGAATACCACTCTAGAAGCTGACTATACTTTATCTCAAAGTCTTCATCTGTGATGGTGTGCATGAGATTATACATAAATGTTTAAACTTCATTACAGATCTCTTTTGGAATCTAAATTTAAGGTACACAATCCAATTTAAGGTCTCTAGAAACGATTGAGCCATACAAATGCATAAAGTTGCATTGTCAAAGCAAACTCGGACTGATAAACTAATCTCGGACCAGTTCGAGTGTACTTTCCCAGTCTGAGTTTACCTTTGCCCTCGATAGAAACCACAATGCTTTGTCAGGGAAAGTAAACTCAGACTGGAAAAGTAAACTCGGACTAGGAAAGTAAACTCAGACCAGTCTGAGTTTACTTTATCAAGTACATCATGGAAGAATAGAAAATAAAACACCACAACCTAAAGGAATATTGCTTCATGCTTTTGGAATCATAGATGTGGAAGAAGATTCTCCACCCATGCCTTATTTGTATGAAACCAACACAGTAAAACATGGCATGCTATTTGTTGAGATGATAGTCTCCATCTCATCAACAATCCAACAATGTGTATCTTCATGCAAAACCTTAAGTATTGCATCAAGCTCTTGTTTTGACTTGTCAATCACAATAGCAGTGGGCCGAACATTATCCATACTTTGAAAAATAATGTGAAGTGTCAATGATAAGGTAGTTACTTCTTGATTGCTACCTGGGTTATTAGAGCACAACATGAACCATATTGGAACACCCATTCCAATTTGGTTTGGTAGAATGCAAAATACAATGGTAAGCCAAAGACATTTGTTTTAAAGATGCTATCTATGGCCCAAGAATTATTATGCAAGAAGCATGTGGCCATTTGGAATATCCATTCATCTTGTATAAAAAGAATAAATGGCTTATCCTTATCTTCCATTGCATTAGGACAATATGGTTAACAATATAGCACCTACATGAGAGTGTCGAATGTTAAACAAGTGAAATCACAACATCTTAGTGACGTGATGGATGCTATAAACAAATTTTATATTATGGTACCTTATTTTGTTCACGTAGCTCTAAACACTCAATGTAAATCATGGTCCAATCATATTTTGAGGTTTTTCCTACAAAGAGAGATGGATGTTGTTATATTAAATAGAATTAGTTTTTAAGTTCACAAATGTTAAATGTCATTAATATATTACCTGCATCGTGTATTCTATATAACATCAATTCCACTTCCTTCAGGATTATAAAGAACCGATAGGTAGTACGATCAAGCAGAGAGGATTGGTTCAAATAAATTCTCTCTTTTGACATTGACATCTTTGCTACATGTCGAGATTTGCCGACGTCAAAAAGATATTCCATGCAACATTCAATGACCTTTGTGAATGAATGGGTAAGTGATATAAATCACTACAACTTCCCGGCACATCCTTTATGAGTAGAGTGTATATGAATCAAAGCATCTAAATTGCCACTTGAATACTTCACTTGAACCTTGAATAGACAACCACATTTCTTAGTTGATTTTAATCTCCTAATGATTCCCCTTCGGCTAGCTCTGCCACCTCTATGGCATATGTAATCAACCATAACCTTGGATGCACCATTATTTTTGGTTGATCAAACCATTACTAGTCTAACCTTGTGACTAGTAATGGTTGATCGAACCATTACTAGTCTAACCTTGTGCTCAATCATTATCTCTTTCAAGTATTTTTCCACATTTACCTTATCTACGTTTAATACCCTTGCTTGTACCCTTTTTTTTGGCTTGGTATTAAAGTTCTCCTCCATGGTTTGATCTTTTACAAACACAGGCGCGTTGATGAAGTCCATAATAAAAAAGGTGGGTATCCCGTGCTTTCTAATATCAGTACACCATCTAGATTAGATTGTTTCTATTGGCTCATTCCCCACTTGGTGATATTCATTCTTCACAATATAATGAGACAATGCCACAATGCTTTTCCACTCTTCTAAGCATGCAATCCTTAGCTTTGGTGTGCTATTCAAGTAAAGGCAATGCACACCATCTTCTTTCATCCCCAAGAATAAGTCATCCATCATTCTTGTCCATTTCTTTAAATCAAGATTACCTCTAGATTTATAAGCTTTCAAGGTTTCCAATGTGACTATCGCACATCTCCTTGAATTACTCTCATCATAAAGTTATAGCTTGCCTCATCAAATAAATAGTATTTAGGAGACAAACAATGTTACTTTGATTGGATCGAACAGGAATAATTTGATTGGTATCTCGGAAGAGATTTTCCACGTCTAAATCATCACTTGATGAGGAGTGACTTCTATTACCATTGGAGCACTCTTCAATATTGAAGTCTCTTTGGTCTTGACTCAACAAATCCATCCTTCAAAGAACATAAACTAATTCAGATTGTATAAATCTTCATTTCAAGAACATAATATATGACCCTCAATGCCATTTAAGACCATATTAGTTTGGAAAATCCCATTACTTTAGGAATTTGCTTCTCATCTACTTTTTGATGTATCTTGAGCATACCAATTCCAAAGTTGTCAGAGAATATGGATATAAAACCTACTTTTCAAGAGCTTTCCAATGATATGCTACATGAGGGGCTTTGACAAAATCTTAAAAGGATTCGCCATGCCCTCCTTTTTTGATCTTCCAAAATGGGAATTGGGATTTTCCCCAACTCCCTAATATGGTCTTAAGTCCAAGTTTACCTTTGGTGTGAGTTTACTTTAGTTCCCGATGACTGCATTCCCGTTGTCCATTGCCCATCGACCAGTGTCCCTGGTCCAAGTTTACTTTAGTGATGACCGTGGAGATCCGATTACGTGTGATGCTGGATGTGACCACCCAACATCCTCAACCATTGATCCCAACACTACAACCCCCTGTGACTTAGTCTTGGGGTGCAACTCAGGTTGTTCTTGAACACCAACAGTAACACAGAAACATCATTGGTGCAATGGGTACATACTTGGTATATGGTCTGCATTACCTCCATTGGCTTGCGAAGCACTTATGTTTGCTTCGTCTCATCAAGTTTAGGGGCTTTGCCCTTACACAAATTTTGTAACCCACATGCTAGCCATCCATTAATTATGAGAAAATGTCTTATATACAATTGGCGCTTCTTCACACTTAGGTGCCCAAAACTTACTTAGCTAAGGCCTTGGTGGCCAATATCACAACTTTTATAGTGCCTTTGCATGACACTTATTAATGTCCTCAAATGGAGGAGCATATTTGTTAATCCAAAATGGCATTAACATCATTTTGCAGTAGTAAATATGTATCTTGTCACATTTTGTATCTTCGTTTGTAATCTTGTCATATTTCGTATCTCAATTTACATTTTTTATTGATGATATGTATCTTGTCACATTTTGTATCTCAATTTACATTTTGTATCGATGATATGTATCTTAGTTTGTAATCTTGTCACATTTTATATCTCAATTTACATATCTTGTGTCATGTTGGTAGTTGCTATGTGATACATTTGGAACTTATGTGGTTGACCTTGTTTGCTTGTGCCTGCTTTGAGATTTTTTCGTACTTTTTTTGGGATGATTTTCTCTCGGCATGGGGCCTAGAGAAGGACTTATTGAAGAGTCAAGAGAGTCTCATAAGTAACAACTTGATTACAAAAGAGAGATCCTTCAAATAGAGGGAAGGATACTTGGAGAAGAAGGGCAACTAACAATTGTGCTTAAACCAAGTCTACTTATACAATCCCTCAATTCTACCGTTGCTTGTTTAATTTATTCCTGTTATAATAGTAATGAATTATGGATGCTACAACTCTTAGCAAACTTAGAGATAACCTTGAAAGAGCCAGTACTTGAAAAACATGTGCTAATATTATCCAGTGTGCTTTGAGGTCTTCCATGTTACATTATACATGTATTATGCTTACTATCAGATTATACATGTAGTATGCTTAGACTGAGGTCTGCCTGCATGCATTATTCTTAGAATGACGTCTGCCTATTAGGTTAAACACGCATTACTCTTAAAGCAATGTCTTCTTTTGTAAGAAGTATGCTTGTACTGGAATGAGTCAAATAAAAGCATAAACGAACACTTAAGTAAACTCAAAGTAGTCCATCAGGTAAAATAAACTTGGAGTGGGAAAGTAAACTCAGATTAGTTGAAGTTTACTTTTTCAATCTTCTTGCAAAACTTTGCATCTTTTTTCTAGGCAAAGTAAACTCGGACCGGTCCGAGTTTCCTTTCTCAATCTTGCTAAAACATTGCACCTCTGCCTAAGAAAGTAAACTCAGATTGTGAAACTAAACTCGGATCGATCAAAAATAGCTTTAAAAATGATATCAATAGATTTTTAAAATGGCATAAAAAATAGCTTTTGAAATGATATCAACATGACTTATGAAATTATAAGAAGTACATAAGTGGCATCGATAGCTTTAGAAATGATATCAATGCATGAATTAGGAAATTACAAGTACATCAGTGGCATCATTGTTGATTGAGATTCCAATGCTTTCATAGTATCTAGCATCATTGAAGAGGCAAAAAAAAAAAATCATAGCTTATCATCTTGGGAGTTTCCATACTCAATTGCCATGATCTTATAATGTTGAGGTGCAGAATTGCCACAAATTTGCACCTCCTTGTTGATGAGAGTCGCCTCAATGCCAAGCGGGGCATGCCTCACAGTTAAAGGCAACAAATGCATAACAAGTGTGACATGATATGGTAGCTAGGGGATCTATCATCAATGTTTTTCAACAATGAGGACACCAAATATGGTCTTTTTTCAAAGCGAACATGGTGCCTGACTTGTTGATGTTTTTGCCTTAGAACTCTAGTAACATGAGGATTGTAAGATTCCTCCCCAGCCTCTCAAAATATCCAGCATATTCCCCTGTAATCAATCCCTCTTCAGAAATATAAAGACCTTGTTTCTAACTGTTTTAACCTAGAGAGAGAAAATATTCTAGAGAGAGAATATTCAGATTTTGAATATTTTTGGATAGAAAATTATCTCATCTTAATAAAATAAGTTCCCCTGAAACAGAAATTCAAAAAGAATTTTACAATGTGCAATTGGAATTAATTGGAAATAGGTATAAAGAACCTTAGCCTAAGGGTCTAGATTTTCAGAAATTTTTGGATTATGGTCCAATTAAGGTTCCTATGGGCCAATAGCATCAATCCATGTGTAGGGAGGAGATAAATCCTATTTGTAAAAAAAGATACCCAAAAATGAGTAAATGCTCACATAAGATGAAGAGTTGAATATGTACAAGGTTTATTAGTAAAAAACTATGAGTAATATCAAAAAAATGAGATAAATTGAGTATCCAAAAATGAGTAAATGCTCACATAAGATGAAGAGTTGAATATGTACAAGGTTTATTAGTAAATGAGATAAATTGAGTATCCAAAAATGAGTAAATGCTCACATAAGATGAAGAGTTGAATATGTACAAGGTTTATTAGTAAAAAACTATGAGTAATATCAAAAAAATGAGATAAATTGAGTATCCAAAAATGAGTAAATGCTCACATAAGATGAAGAGTTGAAAATGTACAAGGTTTATAAGTAAAAAAGCTATGAGCAATATTATAAATATGAGATATTTTGGGTATAATGATTCCATTTTGACACATATGTAAGGAAGGGGAGTTCTTTAAAGGAGGTGCATATTTCACATGCTTGAATGAGTTTTAAACTCATAAAAATTGAGATATTTCATCTCTCCTCTCTCCTCATTCAAGTCTAGTTCCAAAAAGTTAGCTTAACTAACCTAAAAATGGTCAAAAAGTGACCAAACTGACTTGGAAAATTCTAGAATCAGTTTGTTTGGTTAGGAGCTCAATTTTTCCTATAAATACAAGCCTCCCCTTGTTAAAAAAAATATAGTGTCTTATGCTTTGTTCTCTACTCCACCTAAGCTAAGAACTGTGAATTCTTTAATAATTCACTAGTTTTTGACACTTCTCTCTTTCTTTAATCCCCATTGGTGGCTCCATCAACATACTAAACCAATTGATTGGTTGGGGGCCTCTACCGTGAATAAAGAATCAAGCAAATTGTAAGGTAAGTATGGTGAATTTTGATCTTTTCTATAATTTCTCAATGTTTCTCTCTTCTCAACCCCTCTCAAGCTTGAGAAGCTTAATTGGTATGGTTTTTGAATACTATTGAAGTTAATTGATTAATGATAGTAAAGAATTACATAAATTTTCATTTATGTTTAATTCTAATGGCCTTTTCTCTCTCTCACTTAAGAAATAGTCATACTCATGATCCATTCTTAATCCAAATGAAGCTTTTCATAAAGCTTTTTCTTAATCCAAGATTAATCTATGCTTAAGAATAAATTAATGGTTTTTTTAATCTATACTTTTAGTTTATGTATTCCATGATTATTTTTTATTCAATCCATTAAGGGTTGATGATCCAATTAGGGATCATTCTAATCATTCTCTTAAAGATAAGCCTTATCTTTTAAAATAATTGAGATTTATCAGTTATAGTAGCAGAGCTATGGTAAAATTTTATAAAAATTTACACATAAAATAATTTCATTCAAAGCATGAAAAGAGGATTTCCTACCATATTCTAGGAATTATCATCCTAGATTAATTGAAAGAATTTCAGGTGTAATCATGGAAAAATTAAATTTTTATATTATGTATAAAAGATAAATATTTTATTATAAAAGTGTTACTTTTAACATAATTGAATTTTATGCATAGAGGTATGCATAAAAGATGAATATTTTATTATAAAAGTGTTACTTTTAGCATAATTGAATTTTATGCATAAGAGGTATACATAAAAGATGAATATTTTATTATAAAAGTGTTACTTTTAGTATAATGGAATTTCATGCGTAGAAGTATGCATAAAAGATAAATATTTTATTATAAAAGTGTTACTTTTAGCATAATTAAAATTCATGCATAAAAGATGAATATTTTATTATTTTACTATAAAATTATAAAGAAAAAAAATGATTATTTTATTATAAAAATGTTATTTTTATCATATTAAATTTCATGCATAGAAATGAAAAAAAAATTATTATTTTATTATAAAAATATTACAGAAAAAAATGATTATTTTATTATAAAAATTTTATTTCATCATATTAAATTTCGTGCATAGAAATGGAAAAAAAATAATTATTATTTTATAATAAAAATATTATAGAAAAAAATAATTATTTTATTATAAAAGTGTTACTTTTATCACAATTTAAATTCTTGCATAGAGGTATGCATAAAAGATGAGTTAAGATGTGTATGGGATGAGGTAAGGAGTGTATGTGATGGGATAAGATGTATATGAGATGAGTTAGGATGTGATAAGATGAGTTAGGATGTGATAAGATGTATATGAGATAAGTTAGGATGTGATTAGATGAGTTAGGATGTGATAAGGGGTGTATGAGATGTGATAAGATGCATATGAGATAAGTTAGGATGTGATAAGAAGAGTTAAGATGTGATAAGATGTATATGGGATGAGATAAGAAGTGTATGTGATGAAAAAGAATAGATGAGAAGGCGTATGGGGTTATATGAATGGGAATGAGGAAATGGATGTATGTATGTGGATGTATGGATGTATGCATGTAGATGTGGATGTATGCATGTGGATGTGGATATATGTATGGATGTGAATATATGATATGTGATGTGAAGGAATCTGAAGTGATGAGATGGAAAATGATGGGATGGGATGAGTACACATATAACTGGAATGTGGAATAAGCAATGTGGATTGATGAGGGATAATGTGGAAAAATGAGAGTTAATATAGAAACTGTATTTTGTGACTGTTTGTAAATGTTGTTTGTAAATGACTGTTTTATGTCAAGAATGTTGGGAAAGCATTTTGACTATCTTGTGATTAAGGTCATGGAGACCTAACTGATAAAGTTGTAACTGCTGACGGAGAGTCAATGCAGGACGTCTCGCGTAGCAAGGTCGGCCGAGGTCTTGACCAGCCTCGGTGCGATTAAAATGGTGAGCTTCCGGTACGGTGGATGAGGGGCCAAGGAAGCGGCCTATGAGTGAAGCGCTAGGTCACCTGCGAAGGATCCTAGAGGGTGTTGACCATACGGTGCTCGGGCTCTGGGTCGCCCAAGATACCCACGCGTGCGTCGAGGAAGATATTGGAATAAGGAGTAAGAGTTGTTTTCTGGAACCGGGCATGGATCTGGTTGACTAACCTTGCTGGTCCTCAAAACGGATGAGTCCATGGCTCTTTATATGGATCTGTTGGTTGATCTTGCTGATCTTCAACGAGAGTCCATCTTGATAAGTGATTATATTGCCGAGTATTATGGGCTAGGAACTATTGAAACGGCCCCTGAGTGGACAGGTGCTGAGCGTCCTAGTTACCAATGATGCCATAGATACTCTGATGAAGGAATGATGGAAAATTAAGAATCAACCGGATAAATTGGAAGATGGCGATCAGTGATACTATGGTTTTATTAAAGGATTGTTTTAAAACTGGTTGAATCTGTGGAAAGGCAATTTCATATTGGGTGTGTAAGTGGTGTGACTAGTTTTATTTTTGCATGAACTTCTGGCTAGGGGGCCTTGGAACTCTTTTCCTTGGTACCCGAGATAAAACCTAACCAAATTCTTAATTGGATCCCATCACTACAATGGTTGGGTGGTTGGCTAACCCATGGGACTGGGATGGGGTTAGGCTGGACTGATGGATCCGTAAATCGAGACTCAACTTTTGTTATTATGATAGATAAAGTAAATCCCGGACAGTAATTGTTCTATGGATAGGAATCAACGGCTGTGCCTCTTGAATGGGAAAAAAAGCGTTGATCCCAATGATCCAAGTGCAAGTCTCTTCCTTGATCCGATCAAGTATCTTGAAGATGCAATTGGATCAGCTTGATCAGAAATGATCTTGACTACGTTAGAGTAAAAAGTTTTCCTGGTGGAATCACCCGTGCTTTCCGATAAAGGAAGTTTTTCTGGGTTCGGTTTTGGAACAACCGACGGATTAGTCTCTTATCCGGATATCCGTGGGTGAGGCCCCGAGTGTGGGACCCCTGTCCCGCGCGAGAAGTGCTACTTCCGCTGCTAGTACCCCGAATCCGTTGCTCGGTGGGAACAGGGATCTCACAGTTGGTATCAGAGCATTCGGTTAATAAAGATCAATTGAGAAGACAAATATGTCAAAAATTTATCAAGAAACACAAAAAGGTTATAATTGTGTGATATAATTCATACAATTTGATATTCAAACTGAAATTCGTAATTTGGTAATTGGGTCTTCAGATAGAAATACCGCAATTATATAGAATCCCTGACTTGCTTAAGGCCTAGACATGATAGTATTTACCTTATAATTCCAAGGGTCGTGACTACCGTATATACCGAGAGTATAACTGTAGCTCTTTACTGACAGTATATACGAGTAAATCTAAGACTTGAAATTATAAGCATTAATGCTATCCAGATGATGATTTCGAATGTGATTGATATGATTTTTAATTCTGTTTGAGAATTGATGAATTGATTTGGATTTTGATTGAAAATTCTGATTGAAAAATGATAATTTCTGAAATTTAGTTGCAATATAATAATCTAAACGAAATCACAATGAGGATGAATGGGATGAGTCCCTGTGATGATATTCATAACTAGAATGATGATAATGAATTCAACAAATCACTATGAGATTAGTGAGTTGTGCTGTCAGATTGCTACTGTTAATACTTGACCGGTAGATCAAGTTAAGGGATGACAAATTGAGTACTTACTTGATTGAAATTCCCATGGAGGAATGTTCAGAAAGAAATTTTTCGGTCTAATGGACCATTATCGTGTTAAAGATATGAATGATATGAATTGAATGAATTGTTATTTAATGATGAGTTCTATTTATTTAAGGGATAATTATCCCCGAATTCTGTTGGGTTGACCAGAATATAAGGAACCCCATAATAAATTGGATCTTAAGAAAAAGAGTTGTCCTCTACTTGGCGAGATGAGGACATCTCGCACTTTTCAAGTGGGGTAGAATGTAAGATTCTTCCCCCAACCTTCAAGGTATACAAGAGTAAGAACCTCCCTTTTTGATCTTATAATTATTCTCTCTCTAAAATAAAAGAAAGATTCTGTTTAAAAAAGGAAGACCCTTTCCCTAGAATACTTCTCAGGAGTCATGCCTGTTTTAAGGATTCAGAACAATGAGTTCAGAAGTGAAAAGCGGTGTTTTGGATACCAAGGTTTTGGTTTTCATTCGAGTACGGCCCAAAAGAAGTTCTTTATCTCTTGGGGAGTATAAGAAGTTATCCCCCAGATATTGTGAGCCTTATATCTGAATTCAATGAAAGTAGGTGCCCTAGCCTACAAGCTTCTTTTACCTCCTCATCTCAAAGTTCTTAATGTATTTCATAGAAATAAGTGCCAAACCCAAATCATGGAAAGACGGTAAAACTTCAGTGATAAGATACCGTTGGCTTCTAAGTTACGCTAGCTCCTTCCTTTATATAAGTCGAAACTTTTACCTGTCACTCACAGTAATCTTACTCCCATCAATCTCTTTTCTTTCTTAATCTCCTTCATGGCTTGGCAATAGGAATTAGTTTTATCCATGATGATTTCTCACCTTCAAGACGCAAGCGAGTCTGTGAAGAAGGATTTTATAGAACAGTATGAGCGCTCACTTTTCCCTCACTTGGGAACTTCTGTAGCTCAGACCAAATGGCAGACCTATCAAGACATAACTAGGGTAACACCCTGGGGTCAGCAGCCCTTTCGTAACAATGTCCGCTTGGCCATGGTTATTGAAGCCTTAGGTTTGGGTCCCCGATACTACTGCGTCATGAGATCAAGGCATCTTGGGTTTTCTGAGCGGGTCTTCTTACTGGCATGTTTTCTTCCTCATCAGAAGATATGCCTTTACCCCGTTTTTGGCTTGCCTCTCAGAGGTTCTTTTGTTAGATCACCTCATACCACTGAGATAGGTGCGACAATAACCAGCAGAATCATTCCCATAGATGAGTTACCCTATACTTGTGCAGCTTGTGAGTGCTGCTTTTGTGACCATATGATGGACGGGCTTATGGAAGTGTAAAGAGTTCTTCTGTCTTTATTGTATAAGTTCCGAGAATGAATAAAGTTTAAATCTTGTTCTTATCTTGAATCTTTCTCTCTTTGAGACTCTTCTTGGTGGTTAATCTTAATTTAAATTTTTCTCTAAGTCTCATAATTCGTGCATCTTGCGAAATTATCCCAGTTTGCGAAATGAGGACATCTCGCGTTTTTTTAAGTGGGGTAGAATGTAAGATTCCTCCCCAGCCTCTCAAAATGTCCAGCATATTCCCCTATAATCAATCCCTCTTCTTCAGAAATATAAAGACCTTGTTTCTAACTGTTTTAACCTAGAGAGAGAAAATATTCCAGAGAGAGAATATTCAGATTTTGAATATTTTTGGATAGAAAATTATCTCATCTTATTAAAATAAGTTCCCCTAAAATAGAAATTCAAAAAGAATTTTACAATGTGCAATTGGAATTAATTGGGAATAGGTATAAAGAACCTTAGCCTAAGGGTCTAGATTTTCAGAAATCTTTGGATTATGGTCCAATTAAGCTTCCTATGGGCCAATAGCATCAATCCATGTGTAGGGAGGAGATAAATCCTATTTGTAAAAGAAGATACTCAAAAATGAGTAAATGCTCACATAAGATGAAGAGTTGAATATGTACAAGGTTTATTAGTAAAAAGCTATGAGTAATATCAAAAAAATGAGATAAATTGAGTATCCAAAAATGAGTAAATGCTCACATAAGATGAAGAGTTGAATATATACAAGGTTTATTAGTAAAAAACTATGAGTAATATCAAAAAAATGAGATAAATTGAGTATCCAAAAATGAGTAAATGCTCACATAAGATGAAGAGTTGAATATGTACAAGGTTTATTAGTAAAAAACTATGAGTAATATCAAAAAAATGAGATAAATTGAGTATCCAAAAGTGAGTAAATGCTCACATAAGATGAAGAGTTGAATATGTACAAGGTTTATAAGTAAAAAAGCTATGAGCAATATTATAAATATGAGATATTTTGGGTATAATGATTCCATTTTGACACATATGTAAGGAAGGGGAGTTCTTTAAAGGAGGTGCATATTTCACATGCTTGAATGAGTTTTAAACTCATAAAAATTGGGATATTTCATCTCTCCTCTCTCCTCATTCAAGTCTAGTTCCAAAAAGTTAGCTTAACTGACCTAAAAATGGTCAAAAAGTGACCAAACTGACTTGGAAAATTCTAGAATCGGTTTGTTTGGTTAGGAGCTCAATTTTTCCTATAAATACAAGCCTCCCCTTGTTGAAAAAAATATAGTGTCTTATGCTTTGTTACTCTACTCCACCTAAGCCAAGAACTGTGAACTCTTTAATAATTCACTAGTTTCTGACACTTCTCTCTTTCTTCAATCCCCATTGGTGGCTCCATCAACATACTAAACCAATTAATTGGTTGGGGGCCTCTACCGTGAATAAAGAATCAAGCAAATTGTAAGGTAAGTATGGTGAATTTTGATCTTTTCTATAATTTCTCAATGTTTCTCTCTTCTCAACCCCTCTCAAGCTTGAGAAGCTTAATTGGTATGGTTTTTGAATGTCATTGAAGTTAATTGATTAATGATAGTAAAGAATTACATAAATTTTTATTTATGTTTAATTCTAATGGATTTTTCTCTCTCTCACTTAAGAAATAGTCATACTCATGACCCATTCTTAATCCAAATGAAGCTTTTCATAAAGCTTTTTCTTAATCCAAGATTAATCTATGCTTAAGAATAAATTAATGGTTTTTTTATCTATACTTTTAGTTTATGTATTCCATGATTATTTTTTATTCAATACATTAAGGGTTGATGATCCAATTAGGGATCATTCTAATCATTCCCTTAAAGATAAGCCTTATCTTTTAAAATAATTGAGATTTATCAGTTATAGTAGCGGAGCTATGGCAAAATTTTATAAAAATTTACACATGAAATAATTTCATTCAAAGCATGAAAAGAGGATTTCCTACCGTATTCTAGGAATTATCATCCTAGATTAATTGAAAGAATTTCATAGTAATCATGGAAAAATTAAATTTTTATATTATGCATAAAAGACAAATATTTTATTATAAAAGTGTTACTTTTAACATAATTGAATTTTATGCATAGAGGTATGCATAAAAGATGAATATTTTATTATAAAAGTGTTAATTTTAGCATAATTAAATTTTATGCATAAGAGGTATACATAAAAGATGAATATTTTATTATAAAAGTGTTACTTTTAGTATAATGGAATTTCATGCATAGAAGTATGCATAAAAGATAAATATTTTATTATAAAAGTGTTACTTTTAGCATAATTGAAATTCATGCATAGAGGTATGCATAAAAGATGAATATTTTATTATTTTACTATAAAATTATAAAGAAAAAAAATGATTATTTTATTATAAAAATGTTATTTTTATCATATTGAATTTCGTGCATAGAAATGAAAAAAATAAATAAATTATTATTTTATTATAAAAATATTATCAAAAAAATGATTATTTTATTATAAAAATTTTATTTCATCATATTGAATTTCGTGCATAGAAATGAAGAAAATAAATAAATTATTATTTTATTATAAAAATATTACAAAAAAAATAATTATTTTATTATAAAAGTGTTACTTTTATCACAATTGAAATTCTTGCATAGAGGTATGCATAAAAGATGAGTTAAGATGTGTATGGGATGAGGTAAGGAGTGTATGTGATGGGATAAGATGTATATGAGATGAGTTAGGATGTGATAAGATGAGTTAGGATGTGATAAGATGTATATGAGATGAGTTAGGATGTGATAAGATGAGTTAGGATGTAATAAGATGTATATGAGATGAGTTAGGATGTGATAAGATGAGTTAGGATGTGATAAGGGGTGTATGAGATGTGATAAGATGTGATAAGATGCATATGAGATAAGCTAGGATGTGATAAGAAGAGTTAAGATGTGATAAGATGTGTATGGGATGAGATAAGAAGTGTATGTGATGAAAAAGAATAGATGAGAAGGCGTATGGGGTTATATGAATGGGAATGAGGAAATGGATGTATGTATGTGAATGTATGGATGTATGCATGTAGATGTGGATGTATGCATGTGGATGTGGATATATGTATGGATGTGAATATATGATATGTGATGTGAAGGAATCCGAAGTGGTGAGATGGAAAATGATGGGATGGGATGAGTACACATATAACTGGAATGTGGAATAAGCAATGTGGATTGATGAGGGATAATGTGGAAAAATGAGAGTTAATATAGAAACTGTATTTTGTGACTGTTTGTAAATGCTGTTTGTAAATGACTGTTTTATGTCAAGAATGCTGGGAAAGCATTTTGACCATCTTGTGATTAAGGTCGTGGAGACCTAACTGATAAAGTTGCAACTGCTGACGGAGAGTCAATGGAGGACGTCTCGCGTAGCAAGGTCGGCCGAGGTCTTGACCAGCCTCGGTGCGATTAAAATGGTGAGCTTCCGGTACGGTGGATTAGGGGCCAAGGAAGCGGCCTATGAGTGAAGTGCTAGGTCACCTGCGAAGGATCCTAGAGGGTGCTGACCATACGGTGCTCGGGCTCTGGGTCGCCCAGGATACCCACGCGTGCGTCGATGAAGATTTGGAACAAGAAGTAAGAGTTGTTTTCTGGAACCGGGCATGGATCTGGTTGACTGACCTTGCTGGTCCTCAACGGATGAGTCCATGGCTCTTTATATGGATCTGTTGGTTGATCTTGCTGATCTTCAACGAGAGTCCATCTTGATAGGTGATTATATTGCCGAGTATTATGGGCTAGGAACTATTGAAATGGCCCATGAGTGGACAGGTGCTGAGCGTCCTAGTTGCCAATGATGCCATAGATACTCTGATGAAGGAATGATGAAAATTAAGAATCAACCGGATAAATTGGAAGATGGTGATCAGTGATACTATGGTTTTATTAAAGGATTGTTTTAAAACTGGTTGAATCTGTGAAAAGGCAATTTCATATTGGGTGTGTAAGTGGTGTGACTAGTTTTATTTTTGCATGAACTTCCGGCTACGGGGCCTTGGAACTCTTTTCCTTGGTACCCGGGACAAAACCTAACCAAATTCTTAATTGGATCCCATCACTACAATGGTTGGGTGGTTGGCTAACCCATGGGACTGGGATGGAGTTAGGCTGGACTGATGGATCCGTAAATCGAGACTCAACTTTTGTTATTATGATAGATAAAGTAAATCTCGGACAGTAATTGTTCTATGGATAGGAATCAACGGCTGTGCCTCTTGAATGGGGAAAAAAGCATTGATCCCAATGATCCAAGTGCAAGTTTCTTCCTTGATCTGATCAAGTATCTTGAAGATGCAATTGGATCAGCTTGATCAGAAATGATCTTGACTACGTTAGAGTAAAAAGTTTTCGTGGTGGAATCACCCGTGCTTTCCGATAAAGGAAGTTTTTTCGGGTTCGGTTTTGGATGATGCGGATTAGTCTCTTATCCGGATATCCGTGGGTGAGGCCCCGAGTGTGGGACCCCTGTCCCACGCGAGAAGTGCTACTTCCGCTGCTAGTACCCCAAATCCGTTGCTCGGTGGGAACAGGGATCTCACAGTTGGTATCAGATTTGGTTAATAAAGATCAACTGAGAAGACAAATATGTCAAAATTTTATCAAGAAACACAAAAAGGTTATAATTGTGTGATATAATTCATACAATTTGATATTCAAACTGAAATTCGTAATTTGGTAATTGGGCCTTCAAATGGAAATACCGTAATTATATAGAATCCCTGACTTGCTTGAGGCCTAGACATGATAGTATTTACCTTATAATTCCAAGGGCCGTGACTACCGTATATACCGAGAGTATAACTGCAGCTCTTTACTGACAGTATATACGAGTAAATCTAAGACTTAAAATTATAAGCGTTAATGCTATCCAGATGATGATTTCGAATGTGATTAATATGATTTTTAATTCTGTTTGAGGATTGATGAATTGATTTGGATTCTGATTGAAAAATGATAATTTCTGAAATTTAGTTGCAATATAATAATCTGAACGAAATCACAATGAGGATGAATGGGACGAGTCCCTGTGATGATATTCATAACTAGAATGATGATAATGAATTCAGCAAATCACAATGAGGATGAATGGGACGAGTCCCTGTGATGAATATTCATAACTAGAATGATGATAATGAATTCAGCAAATCCCTGTGATGATATTCATAACTAGAATGATGATAATGAATTCAGCAAATCACTATGAGATTAGTGAGTTGTGCTGTCAGATTGCTACTGTTAATACTTGACCGGTAGATCAAGTTAAGGGATGACAAATTGAGGACTTACTTGATTGAAATTCCCGTGGAGGAATGTTCAAAAAGAAATTTTTTGGTCTAATGGACCATTATCGTGTTAAAGATATGAATGATATGAATTGAATGAATTGTTATTTAATGATGAGTTCTATTTAAGGGATAATTATCCCCGTATTCTGTTGGGTTGACCAAAATATAAGGAACCCCATAATAAATTGGATCTTAAGAAAAAGAGTTGTCCTCTACTTGGCGAGATGAGGACATCTCGCACTTTTCAAGTGGGGTAGAATGTAAGATTCTTCCCCCAACCTTCGAGGTATACTGGAGTAAGAACCTCCCTTTTTGATCTTATAATTATTCTCTCTCTAAAATAAAAGAAAGATTCTGTTTAAAAAAGGAAGACCCTTTCCCTAGAATACTTCTCAGGAGTCACGCCTGTTTTAAGGATTCAGAACAATGAGTTCAGAAGTGAAAATCGGTGTTTTGGATACTAAGGTTTTGGTTTTCATTCGAGTACGGCCCAAAACAAGTTCTTTATCTCTTGGGGAGTATAAGAAGTTATCCCCCAGATATTGTGAGCCTTATATCTGAATTCAATGAAAGTAGGTTACTTAGCCTACAAGCTTCTTTTACCTCCTCATCTCAAAGTTCTTAATGTATTTTATAGAAATAGGTGCCAAACCCAAATCATGGAAAGACGGTAAAACTTCAGTGATAAGATACCGTTGGCTTCTAAGTTACGCTAGCTCCTTCCTTTATATAAGTCGAAACTTTTACCTGTCGCTCATAGTAATCTTACTCCCATCAATCTCTTTTCTTTCTTAATCTCCTTCATGGCTTGGCAACAGGAATTAGTTTTATCCATGATGATTTCTCACCTTCAAGATGCAAGCGAGTCTGTGAAGAAGGATTTATAGAACAGTATGAGCGCTCACTTTTCCCTCACTTGGGAACTTCTGTAGCTCAGACCAAATGGCGGACCTATCAAGACATAACTAGGGTAACACCCTGGGGTTAGCAGCACTTTCGTAACAATGTCTGCTTGGCCATGGCTATTGAAGCCTTAGGTTTGGGTCCCCAATACTACTGCGTCATGAGATCAAGGCATCTTGGGTTTTCTGAGCGGGTCTTCTTACTGGCATGTTTTCTTCCTCATTAGAAGATATGCCTTTACCCCGTTTTTGGCTTGCCTCTCAGAGGTTCTTTTGTTGGATCACCTCATACCACTGAGATAGGTGCGGCAATAACCAGCACAATCATTCCCATAGATGAGTTACCCTATACTTGTGCAGCCTGTGAAGTGCTGCTTTTGTGACCATATGATGGACGGGCTTATTGAAGTTTAAAGAGTTCTTCTATCTTTATTGTATAAGTTCCGAGAATGAATAAAGTTTAAATCTTGTTCTTATCTTGAATCTTTCTCTCTTTGAGACTTTTCTTGGTGGTTAATCTTGATTTAAATTTTTCTCTAAGTCTCATAATTCGTGCATCTTGCGAAATTATCCTAGTTTGTAAAATGAGGACATCTCACGTTTTTTTAAGTGCGGTAGAATGTAAGATTCCTCCCCAGCCTCTCAAAATGTCCAGCATATTCCCCTGTAATCAATCCCTCTTCAGAAATATAAAGACCTTGTTTCTAACTGTTTTAACCTAGAGAGAGAAAATATTCTAGAGAGAGAATATTTAGATTTTGAATATTTTTGGATAGAAAACTATCTCATCTTATTAAAATAAGTTCCCCTGAAACAGAAATTCAAAAAGAATTTTACAATGTGCAATTGGAATTAATTGGAAATAGGTATAAAGAACCTTAGCCTAAGGGTCTAGATTTTCAGAAATCTTTGGATTATGGTCCAATTAATCCAAATGAAGCTTTTCATAAAGCTTTTTCTTAATCCAAGATTAATCTATGCTTAAGAACAAATTAATGGTTTTTTTATCTATACTTTTAGTTTATGTATTCCATGATTATTTTTTATTCAATCCATTAAGGGTTGATGATCCAATTAGGGATCATTCTAATCATTCCCTTAAAGATAAGCCTTATCTTTTAAAATAATTGAGATTTATCAGTTATCGCAGCGGAGCTATGGCAAAATTTTATAAAAATTTACACATAAAATAATTTCATTCAAAGCATGAAAAGAGGATTTCCTACCATATTCTAGGAATTATCATCCTAGATTAATTGAAAGAATTTCATAGTAATCATGGAAAAATTAAATTTTTATATTATGCATAAAAGATAAATATTTTATTATAAAAGTGTTACTTTTAACATAATTGAATTTTATGCATAGAGGTATGCATAAAAGATGAATATTTTATTATAAAAGTGTTACTTTTAGCATAATTAAATTTTATGCATAAGAGGTATACATAAAAGATAAATATTTTATTATAAAAGTGTTACTTTTAGTATAATGGAATTTCATGCATGGAAGTATGCATAAAAGATAAATATTTTATTATAAAAGTATTACTTTTAGCATAATTGAAATTCATGCATAGAGGTATGCATAAAAGATGAATATTTTATTATTTTACTATAAAACTGTAGAGAAAAAAAATGATTATTTTATTATAAAAATGTTCTTTTTATCATATTGAATTTCGTGCATAAAAATGAAAAAAATAAATAAATTATTATTTTATTATAAAAATATTACCAAAAAAATGATTATTTTATTATAAAAATTTTATTTCATCATATTGAATTTCGTGCATAAAAATGAAAAAAATAAATAAATTATTATTTTATTATAAAAATATTACCAAAAAAATGATTATTTTATTATAAAAGTGTTACTTTTATCACAATTGAAATGCTTGCATAGAGGTATGCATAAAAGATGAGTTAAGATGTGTATGGGATGAGGTAAGGAGTGTATGTGATGGGATAAGATGTATATGAGATGAGTTAGGATGTGATAAGATGTATATGAGATGAGTTAGGATGTGATAAGATGAGTTAGGATGTGATAAGATGTATATGAGATGAGTTAGGATGTGATAAGATGAGTTAGGATGTGATAAGGGGTGTATGAGATGTGATAAGATGTGATAAGATGCATATGAGATAAGTTAGGATGTGATAAGAAGAGTTAAGATGTGATAAGATGTATATGGGATGAGATAAGAAGTGTATGAGATGAAAAAGAATAGATGAGAAGGCGTATGGGGTTATATGAATGGGAATGAGGAAATGGATGTATGTATGTGGATGTATGGATGTATGCATGTAGATGTGGATGTATGCATGTGGATGTGGATATATGTATGGATGTGAATATATGATATGTGATGTGAAGGAATCTGAAGTGATGAGATGGAAAATGATGGGATGGGATGAGTACACATATAACTGGAATGTGGAATCAGCAATGTGGATTGATGAGGGATAATGTGGAAAAATGAGAGTTAATATAGAAACTGTATTTTGTGACTGTTTGTAAATGTTATTTGTAAATGACTATTTTATGTCAAGAATGCTGGGAAAGCATTTTGACCATCTTGTGATTAAGGTCGTGGTGACCTAACTGATAAAGTTGCAACTGCTAACGGAGAGTCAATGGAGAACGTCTCGCGTAGCAAGGTCGGCCGAGGTCTTGACCAGCCTCGGTGCGATTAAAATGGTGAGCTTCCGGTACGGTGGATGAGGGGCCAAGGAAGCGGCCTATGAGTGAAGTGCTAGGTCACCTGCGAAGGCTCCTAGAGGGTGCTGACCATACGGTGCTCGGGCTCTGGGTCGCCGAGGATACCCACGCGTGCGTCGAGGAAGATATTGGAACAAGGAGTAAGAATTGTTTTCTGGAACCGGGCATGGATCTAGTTGATTGACCTTGCTGGTCCTCAACGGATGAGTCCATGGCTCTTTATATGGATCTGGTTGACTGACCTTGCTGGTCCTCAACGGATGAGTCCATGGCTCTTTATATGGATCTGTTGGTTGATCTTGCTGATCTTCAACGAGAGTCCATCTTGATAAGTGATTATATTGCCGAGTATTATGGGCTAGGAACTATTGAAACGGCCCCTGGGTGGACAGGTGCTGAGCGTCCTAGTTGCCAATGATGAAGGAATGATGGGAAATTAAGAATCAACCGGATAAATTGGAAGATGGCGATCAGTGATACTATGGTTTTATTAAAGGATTGTTTTAAAACTGGTTGAATCTGTGAAAAGGCAATTTCATATTGGGTGTGTAAGTGGTGCGACTAGTTTTATTTTTGCATGAACTTCTGGCTAGCGGGCCTTGGAACTCTTTTCCTTGGTACCCGGGACAAAACCTAACCAAATTCTTAATTGGATCCCATCACTACAGTGGTTGGGTGGTTGGCTAACCCATGGGGCTGTAGGCTGGACTGATGGATCCGTAAATCGAGACTCAACTTTTGTTATTACGAAAGATAAAGTAAATCCCGGATAGTAATTGTTCTATGGATAGGAATCAACGGCTGTGCCTCTTGAATGGGGAAAAAAGCGTTGATCCCAATGATCCAAGTGCAAGTTTCTTCCTTGATCCGATCAAGTATCTTGAAGATGCAATTGGATCAGCTTGATCAAAAATGATCTTGACTACGTTAGAGTAAAAAGTTTTCCTGGTGGAATCACCCGTGCTTTTCGGTAAAGGAAGTTTTTCCGGGTTCGGTTTTGGAACAACCGACGGATTAGTCTCTTATCCGGATATCCGTGGGTGAGGCCCCAAGTGTGGGACCCCTGTCCCGCACGAGAAGTGCTACTTCCACTGCTAGTACCCCGAATCCGTTGCTCGGTGGGAACAGGGATCTCACAAGGATGCTTAGGTTGGGGAGAATCCTCATCTACACTATTAGTTACCTTGTATGTAATTCCATGACTCAATCTAGTGCATGTAACATCTGCTTGAATTTGGTGAATTCTCCCATGTGTTTGCATGTCAATCTTCTTTGGATCTACCAAGCTCATGAGGTTATCCTTGGATATCTTTAATTGTTGTAGTACAATAGCTTTCTCCATCTCATCTTTGTTTTTCAAACCATCTTCAATATGACAAAGGATTCCCCTAAACTTCTTTGTACATTTGTGTAACTCCTCCCTTGCACCCATCTCACAGAGGTCTTGATCATCGTTTATCAAATATGGTTCTTCATTGATGCCATGGTTGATTGAAAGAAAGTAACAGGGGTGGGTTAGTCCCTCACTAAGGGAGTGGCTCATGAAGGAGTCACCACTTAGCATCTCACGGGAGAAGCTCACCATTGATTCTTGGAACAGATAACATTATCATGAATGACCCATAATCCCATTTACATTGGTATTTATACTCCACCCAAGAGTTCACACCTACTTACTAGTTGTCCATGGCCTTGGGCCCATAATGCTTTCTTACAAAACATCCCTTCCCCAATGGTTTCGTCCTCGAAACCTCAAATGAATACCCCAAATTCGGAGAAGAATGTTCCATGTGGCTGAATTTACACCAACCCATATTGCTCTATCAATGCTTCATATCCCTCCAATGCTGAAATAGGTTGCCATGAAGCTTCTTCCTTAGGTAAACCTTTCCATTGAACAAGATACTCCACCAAGGTACGAGTGCGAAGTACCTTTTTCCTTGTACCCAAGATAGCTTCTGGAATGTATTCAATCATTCCCTCTTCATTCATTGGAGGTAACTCATCAACCATTTGATCGATCATACCCACATATCCTTTCAAGTGAGAGACATGAAACACATCATGAATCTTTGTTGTAGATGGAAGTAAGAGTTGATATGCAACCTCCCCAACTCTTCGTATCACTTGATAAGGACCATAATAGCGATGAGCTAGTTTGGTGTTGGTGCTTCCCTTCAAAGACGCATATCTTGACTTTGGTATTCTCAAAAGAACCCAATCTCCCACTTTGAATTCCAATGGTCTTCGATGAACATTGGCATATTGTCTCATTTTCTCTTGTGCAACCTTTAAATTACTTTTGCATTGTTGCAACAAAGCTTGCATCCTTTCAGCTTCCTCCTTGGCATTATGGTTAGAAGTCTCATATGTACCCACCAACATAGGCAAATTGACCTTGTAACCATATAAAGCTTCAAAGGGTGACATGCCAATGCTCACATGATATGTTGAGTTGTAAGCAAACTCAGCCAAAGGTAACCAATCATCCCATGTGCTTTGAGTATCATGACAATAGTGGCGTAGATATGTTTCCACCCATTTGTTTACTCTTTCTGTTTGACCATCGGTTTTGGGATGATAGGCGGTGCTTGGAGTAAGCTTGGTTCCCATATATTCAAACAATGTTCTCAAAAAAGTGCTCATGAATTTGACATCGCGATCACTCACAATTTGTGACGGCATACCATGCAACTTGAAAACCCCATCAACAAATTGCTTGGCAACATTTTGGGCTGAATATGTGACCTTGGAAGGAATGAAATGGGCCACTTTGGTCAATCTATCCACCACAACATACAAGCTGTCCCACCCTTTCTTTGTGCACGGAAGGTTAGTAATGAAATCCATTGATATATGACTCCATTTGCCTTCGGGAATGGGCAATGGCTGAAGCAAACCTCCCGGTTTATGTGTAGGATCCTTGTTCAATTGACATGACCGGCACCCACTTACATAAGCATGAATGCTCTTCCACATCCCCTTCCAAAAGAAACTTTTCCTTATTGCATCAAAGGTTTTGTAGACACCCAAATGACCAGCCATAGGAGTACAATGCATCTCTTCCGTGATCTTCTTGATAAATGATGAAGTAGGAACCAAGTAGACTTTTCCTTTGTAGTAGAGGAGACCATTTTTCAGCTCATAATGGGGTAACTCTTCACATACACCTTGCTGTAATTTTTGCACTATTTGTGAGGTTTCTTCATCAAACAAGTACTCTTCTTGTATCTCCATGATCCAATCTTTATGCACCTCAGAAATAGCATACAATGAGCAGGCCCACATACGAGACAAGGAATCGGCAACCACATTTTCTTTGCCCTTTGTGTATGTGATTTCAAAATCATAGTTTTGTAGTGTTGCTACCCACCTTCTTTGCTTAGGAGACAAATTGGGTTGTGTGAGGAAATACTTCAGCACCCTACGATCACTTCTCACATAAAAATGACTCCCATATAAGTAATGGTGCCATTTCTTGATAGCATGGAGTATAGCAATCATCTCTTGCTCATACACATGGAGTTCTCTTTCTTTGTCATTCAGCTTTCTACTTTCATAAGCAATGACTCCATGGTCTTGGTAAAGTACCGCACCAATCCCTCTTCCACTTGCATCCGCCCTTATTGTGAAAGGTTTGGTGAAGTCTGGACATACCAAAATAGGTGCTGATGTGAGCATCTTCTTCATATCTTCAAAGCTTTTGTTGGCAATGGCATCCCAAAAGAAGGTTTCCTTCTTCAATGTGTCCGTCTCATTGGGGCTGCAATTTCTGCATAGTGGGCAATAAAGCGCCTATAGAATGAAGATAACCCCAAAAATCCCCTCAATTGAGTAGTGTTTGAAGGAACCGGCCAATTCCTAATACATTCCACTTTCTTTGGATCCACACAAATGCCATCCTTGCTCACAATGTGACCCAAATATTCCACCTCATGTGCCATGAAGGTACATTTTGTCTCCTTAACATACAACTTGTTTTGCCTCAAGACCTCCAAAACCTCTTTCACGTGCTTCAAATGCACTTCCTCATGTTTGCTATAGATAAGTATGTCGTCGAAAAAGACCAATACAAACTTGTAGAGGAAAGGTTGAAGCACTTTGTTCATCAATGCTTGAAAAGTTGTCGGTGCATTGCATAATCCAAATGGCATAACCATGAATTGGTAAAGACCCCTTTCTATATGAAATGCTATTTTGAACTCATCACCACTTTTCATGCTTATTTGATGGTATCCGGAATGCAAATCAATCTTTGAAAAGCATGTGGCACCCTTCAACTCATCCAAAAGATCATCCACCCTTGGTATTGGAAAACGATTTTTGATGGTGATCTTATTCAAATCACGGTAATCAATGCACATGCGGAAAGTACCATCCTTTTTCTTCACAAGTAGCATCGGAGAAGCAAAAGGAGATTGACTTGGTTCAACCCATCCCATGTCAATGAGTTCTTTGACTTGCTTTGCCACCTCTTCCTTTTCAACCTTTGACAAACGATAGGGAGGCTTGTTGATTGGTTTGGCATTTGGTTCCAAATCAATAGCGTGATCAACACTCCTCTTTGGCAGCATTGATTTTGGCATGGTAAACACATCTTCATAATCCTTGAGTAGCTTAACCATGTCCACATTTTCGATGCAATCCTTTTTGCTATTATCTTCCTCTTTGCAAAGCTGTAGTACATAAACATAGCCCTCTTTCTTGAACTCTTTCTTCATTTGAGTAGCATTGATCATGAAGAGCTTGGACCCTTGCATTCCATTCAATGTAATAACCCCTCCATGATGCACAAAACTCATGAAACTTTTCTGTAAGTTCATGGTAAAAGAGTTCAAAGTGGACAGCCAATCACATCCAAGTACTATGTCAATTGGTCCCAACTCAATCACCAAAAGATCAACTTTGCAAGAGTAGCTGTTGGACAACTCCAATTCTGTACTTTGACACTTCATATTGCAACCCATTGAATCACCATTGGCCACTTGCACCATGTGCTTGTTTGGTAAAGAAGTTGGTTGCATTTTGAGAGTGTTCAAAGACCTTTTATTAACAAAACTATGCGTGCTTCTAGTATCAATGAGTGCATATGCTGTTCTCCCATTCACCTTGATCTTCAATCTCAATGTGTTGGCACCCTTACTTCCCACATAAGCATCATGAGAGATTGTACACAAGGTAGTATGTGCACTATTGTTTTCATTCCACACGCATAGAGGCATCCCATCATCCATTTTGTCATGAGCAAACTTTAGTTTCCCACCCGGATCAAAAGGAAACTCGGGATTTTCTTCATCAAAACCATCATCATGAGAACCTCCACCCTCATGAGGATCTCCCCATCCTAAGGCATCATTGCATTCAAGGAATTCCTCCTCCTCATGATAAGCATTGTCCTCAGTGATAATGTAGCTTATGGAAATATCCTTGGATTTGCATACTTTGAAGCGATCCTTGTTCCATTTTTCTCCACATTTGAAACATAGACCTTTGAGCCTCATTTCATGCAAACGGTCCTCCTCGATAACCTTGCTTTTTGAACCCCCATTTGTTGGCTTGGACTCATTGTATGTAGCTTTGTTGGACATAAATGGTGGTTTAAATGGAAGTCTATTAGACCCTCTACCATACACAGTAGGAAATCTTGGAAGATTAGGTCTTGTGTTTGCATGAGAACCCATGTCAGTCCTTGTGATCACTTCCCCTTTGATATTCCCTTTGCTAGCCCACTTTGTCAAGTACTTCTCTTCATGAATTTCTACAAGCATCATTGCCTTCTTCAAAGTGGCGGGTTCATGAGACTTGACATCACCACCAATAGGAGCTTTCAAGCCCCTTATATACTTGACAACAAGATAATGCTCATCAAAGTCGTCCAAGTATAATAGAAGCTTTAAAAACTTATGAGAATATTCCTTCACGGTAGTGATTTGCTCTAGCTTGTCCCATTCCACAATGTGATTGTCCCTTTGCATGTGAGAAGTAAACTCTTCTGCCATGTCATTCTTGAATTCTTCCCAAGTAGTGATGACATAACCATGAGATTGCTTCCTCCTCCACCAAGTGTGAGCAAAACCTTCAAGATGAAGTGAGGCGAAGTAGACTTTGGCAATCTCACTCCTTGGGCTGATTTCGAAGTAGAGATCCATCTTGTTTGCCTACTCTTCAAAGTCTTAGATAGAATTTGATTCTCCTTTGAACTTATTAAATATGATTTTGTCCTTCACAGCATTGTCAAAATCACCATGCATTCTTGAACCCCTCTGTCGTGCTCTTGGATCATCAAATCCTCTTCCTTCACCCAAGTGTCTATGCATTTGCTCATCTTCCAATTGCCAATCACCTGCATCTTTAAATCCCTTCTGTTCATACCCTCTTCTTGCATCTTGCATAAAGGATGAAGTTCTTGGAATACTGGCATTGGATCTCTCATAAGAAGCATCACCCATAGGTCTCTTGCCCTTGTCCATGTAAGAAGAATGTGGCATCATTTGTCTTACTTTGTTCTCTTCTGGCATAGAAGGCTTTCCATCATGTTTGGCATCATAATGTACACCATCCATTGCATTCATATCGGCTTCTTGGTTGAGCTTGAGAGGAGCCAATGCACTAATGGCTTTCTCCAAGTCTTTTAACCCTCTTTGCATCACGTCATCCAGGTAGTGGTGTCGCTTGTCGAACCGTTCCATGAGGTGTTCACCAAATTTTTGTTGCCGATTTGTTTGGTTATTTTCAATCCTTTGAAACATACTCTCCATAGCCATTAACATCATGTCCACTGTTAGCGGAGTAGTTCCCAAAGATTGAGGCATTTCCACTGGCTGAGATTCATCTGGAGATGGTGCTTTTATGGTTGAACTTTCTTCATTCCTCGTTGATGAACTCGTTGCCATCATTGCTTCCGGTTGTCTTTGATCATTTTCATTCCGGGCTCCCTTGTTTTGACCTCCTCTAGTCATTTCCATGCGCGTAATTGATCCCTCCTTGCAAGGACCACTTACTTGATTTTTTTTTTCTCTATTCAAACGGTATCCGATTTGGGTGATCTTTATATCGATGCGAAGCTCTTGACAAGACGAATAAGAATCCCCAAAAACAGATCTGAAAAAGTCAACAACCTTTGACCAGTCAACTGTATCGGCTGAAAGTCAACTCTTGATGTTAACCGCTCAATTCTTATCCGATTTGGATGATCTTTAAATCGATGCGAAGCTCTTGACGAGACGAGTAAGGATCCCCAAAATAGATTTGAAAAAGTCAACAGCCTTTGACCAATCAACTATTCTAGCTGAAAGTCAACTCTTAACTTTGACCGCTCAATACTACTCCGATTTGAGTGATCTTTAGCTTGTTTGAAAGAGGTTTTCGGGTAGATTGAAGAGCTTTCAGGACAGATTTAAAAAGCTTTTGAAAACCCCTAGAAATTCAAGGATTTGTCCTGGCTGCAAGTAGGCAAATTTTGCAAAAATTTTGCCATGGTCTCCCCTCTTTTTGCACTGCACTAAATCTCAATCAAATCAAAGCATCTCAAACAAGTATTAAAATCCTTATGCATTTGACCACTGTAAGCAAATCAATCCTCAATCATTTTTTCATCTGAGCATGTGACCTTATGGCATCAATTTTGTCCTTTTGCATAAGAAGTCGATGTAGAGGATTTGCTTGTTTGCTCAAGTCGAATGAAGTGGTCGATGAAGCGCGTCGATGCTTGCCGATCTCCCGGCCAAGCACTTCTCACCCCTTCACCAACCAAGGTGAAGGTTGAGGCCATTTCTTTACCACCAAGTACCTAATCCTCTTCCTTACCGCGTTACCCGGCACTAACGGCAAGGAAGATTCAAGACATTCTCCCCTTGGCCTCTCCTCCAAATGCCAAGGTACCCTTACTTCATTCTAGATTCTAGGAATAAAATCGTGAGTTACAAGCTCAAATGAATGAGTAGAGTTGACTTACAATTGATTTATAGCATGACTCATGCTCATTCATATCATAATACATGGTTCATAGTGCTTCCTTCATCACATCCACTCATGGCAATGTCAATACATTTCCACATACATCAACAACATCCAAGTGTCACGGAGCAGTGATCTCGGGTCGTGTTCTGGGCGCGAGTTCCTGCTCGGGACTAGAAAATCCAATACAAAAGTGAAAACAGAGAGCACTTGCTGAATCCTGCACCTCAAGACCTATAGCTCATCTCGAAGAGAACGACCAGCCGGTCGTTTTGAGTACTAGAACTCCAAAAACGGAGTTTGTATGAGAGAGTTACGACCAAAAACGTGCAACCGGCAATGGAAAACGGTGTCACCAAAAAGTGGGCTTCCAACCCAAAACATTTTATTCAAACCCCCAAATGTGCCAAAAGCTATGCTCACTTATGCCAATATGCAAGGCATAGCATTGAATGGCTATGTGTAGCATTCAAGCATTCATAATGCATAAAGAGCAGCATGAATGGCCATGATTAAAGTCCAATTTCTGAAAATTAGGGTTTTATGTGTAATAAAACCCTAATTCACTCCATAGCTTGAAAGAATGCTTCAAAATTGTAAGGAAGTGATGGAGCAACTCACCAATGTCACCCGGGAAGCCTTAATGCTTGAATTTGTTGAAGGAGATGAAGATTAGGGTCACTTTGGTGAAAAACGTGGGCAGCTTTGGTAGTGATTTTCAACCACATTGGGAGCCCCATTGCTCATGGAAAATAGGTGAAATACTTCATAAAACATTGCCGATTTTTTCGGTTTCGGTTTTGGACAAACCGACGGATTAGTCTCTTGTCCGGATATCCGTGGGCGAGGCCCCGAGTGTGAAACCCCTACCCACACATGATGTGCTACTTCCGCTGCCAATATCTTGAATCCGTTGCGCGGTGGGAACAGGGATCTCACAGTTGGTATCAGAGCGTTTGGTTAACTAAGATCAACTGAGAAGACAAATATGTCAAAAATTTATCAAGAAACACAAAAAGATTATAATTGTGTGATATAATTCATACAATTTGATATTCAAACTGAAATTCGTAATTTGGTAATTGGGTCTTCAGATGGAAGTACCGTAATTATACAGAATCCCTGACTTGCTTGAGGCCTAGACATGATGGTATTTACCTTTTAATTCCAAGGGCCGTGACTACCCATATATACCGAGAGTATACTGTAGCTCTTTACTGACAGTATATATGAGTAAATCTAAGACTTGAAATTATAAGCGTTAATGCTATCCAGAGGATGATTTCGAATGTGGTTGATATGATTTTTAATTCTGTTTGAGAATTGATGAATTGATTTGGATTCTGATTGAAAAATGATGATCCCTGAAATTTGGTTGAAATGTAATAAGCTGAGCGAAACATCAATAAGGATGAATGGAATGAGTCCCTGTGATGATATTCATAACTGGAATGATGATAATGATTTCAGCAAATCACTATGAGATTAGTGGATTGTGCTGTCAGATTGCTACTATTAATACTTGACTTGGTGGATCAAGTTAAGGGATGACAAATTGAGAACTTGCTTGACTGAAATTCCCGTGGAGGAATGTTCAGAAGGAAATTTTTCGGTCTAATGGACCATTATCATGTTAAAGATATGAATGATATGATCTGAATGAATTGTTGATGAGTTCTAAGAGATATTTATCCCAGTATTTTGTTGGGTTGACCAGAATATAAGGAACCACAGAATAAATTTGGATCTTAAGAAAAAGAGTTATCCTCTACCTTGCGAGATGAGGACATCTCGCACTTTTTAAGTGGGGTAGAATGTAATATTCCTCCCCAGCCTTCGAGGTATACAGGAGTAAGAATCTCCCTTTTGATCTTATAATTATTCCCTCTCTAAAATAAAAGAAAGATTTCGTTTAAAAAAAAAGAAAAAAGAAAAAAAGAGGAAGATCCTTTCCCTAGAATACTTCTCAGGAGTCCCACCTGTTTTAAGGATTCAGAACATTGAGTTCAGAAGTGAAAATCAGTGTTTTGGATACCACGGTTTTGGTTTTCATTCGAGTACGGCCCAAAAAGAAGTTCTTTATCTCTTGGGGTGTATAAGAAGTTATCCCCCAGATATTGTGAACCTTATCTGAATTCAATGAAAGTAGGTGACTTAGCCTACAAGCTTCTTTTATCTCCTCATCTCAAAGTTCTTAATGCCTTCTATAGAAAAATGTGCCAAACCCAAATCATGGAAAGACGGTAAAACTTCAGTGGCAAGTTACCGTTGGCTTCTAGGTTACGCTAGCTCCTTTCTTTATATAAGTCGTAACTTTTACTTGTCGTTCACAGTAATCTTACTTCCATCGATCTCCCTTCTTCTTAATCTCCTTCATGGCTTGGCAACAGGAATTAGTTTTATCCATAATGATTCCTCACCTTCAAGACGCAAGTGAGTCTGTGAAGAAGGACTTTATAGAACAGTATGAGCGCTCACTTTTCCCTCACTTGGGAACTTCTGTAGCTCAGACCAAATGGCGGACCTATCAAGACATAACTAGGGTAACACCCTGGGGTCAGCAGCACTTTCGTAACAATGTCCGCTTGGCCATGGTTATCGAAGCTTTGGGTTTGGGTCCCCGATACTACTGCGCCATGAGATCAAGACATCTTGGGTTTTCTGAGCGGGTCTTCTTACTGGCGTGTTTTCTTCCTCATGAGAAGATATGCCTTTACCCCGTTTTTGGCTTACCTCTCAGAGGTCCTTTTTGTTGAGATATCGAGCTCTAGTGAGGCGGTGGACACTGATGACCCGCCTGGGGGATAGGCCCCACACTTACACCACTGGCATGGTTGGTGAGATCTTGGGTGATATGCGGCCAGTGGGATGACAGGCTGTGTGACAGCCACTCTAGAGACTGGCATAGTTATAGCGCCAGCTCATTTAGTCGGGTTCACATTATAGAGAACCCGTGTATGTATTGGTTGAGTACCTTTCATATTGTGTGTACTCTTATCTTGTATATGGTGTGTTGAGTGTTGAGTAGAGAAGAAGAAGATTTTCAGCCTCTCACCTTGTGTGTTCTCTATTAGGGTTTTGTGAGTGTGTGTGTGTGCTTGCAAGAGCTCAAGCTCTCTTCCCCCCTGCATCTTTTCATGGTATCAGAGCCTGGTTCGTGCTAAGGGCTGAGCTGCAAGCAAGAGAACCACAGGAAGCGGTACGAGGGTAAGAGCTTCAACTACTCTTCCCTATTGTGTTGGTGACTACACCCTTGTCGGGAGCTCTACGGGAGGCACCGGCAAACGATCTCCGATTGAGGAGCTTTCTTCGCGGGAGTGAAGCTATAGGACTGAAATTTCCGGGCCGAAAACGCGTTTCGGGCGCGTCTGGACCTCCGTTTTTCAGAAAGCAGGCGATTTCAAGCACTGCGGGTAAGTCATCGATTCTCTGCAGAACTCTGTTTTAAGAACTGCAGGAAGACAGATTGACTGTGCAGACACTGTGGGTGCTGCAAGAGGTCTACAGTTGCCATTGGGTGTATGTATGCACATTGAAGTCACTGGTTGTGACATTTGAGTACTACAGTACCGCTGTGCAGAAAATACTACAGGTTGTGCAGAAAAAAACCAGAGTGCAGTTTCTGGTGAAATTGTGTATTTGGCAAGATGTCAAATGATGGGATAACTCAGATTGTGGCTGAGAAGCTGGACAAGAATAACTTCCATGCTTGGAGGTTCAGGTTAACGAATTTCCTGATGGGAAAAGGCTATTGGGACTACATAGAAGGTGAGCATGAAGAGGCACCGGAGATACCGGATATAAATCCAACTGCTGCAGATGTGAAAGAGTTTAAAGACTGGAACCAAGGAGCCAGGAAGGTTATGTATTGGCTTTCCATTAGTATACAGGACACCATGATTGGGCACATTCAGGATGCCAAGTCCCCCAAGGAGGCGTGGGACACCTTGGTAAAGCTGTATGAAACAAATACCAAGGCACGTAAGATACAGTTGAAGAATGAACTTCATACTGTGGAGAAAAAGAGCATGTCTGTGAATGACTATGCGCTGAAGATAAAGGGTATTGTGGAATCCCTTGCATCTATTGGTGTGTCAGTAGATGATGATGACAAGGTGGAAGTCTGTCTACGTGGTCTTGGGCCACAATACAAGGCGTTCAAGACGTCCATTCAGACTCGGGAAAACATTCCCAACTTTACAGATTTGGTGTCTATGCTGATTATCGAAGAGAAGAGCTTGGGTGAAGACCAACAGTCTTCACAAAGTAAAAACAGTTCAGAGCAACAGGCCTTCTACACGAGTTCAGGAAGAGGACGAGGTAGAGGAGGCCGTGGACGCGGTCAAGGAGGTGGCCGAACAGGTAATCAGAATTATGGTCAGCAGCAGCAACAACAACAGTCCCAGAATCAACAACAACAACAACAACACGCAGGTGGAAGAGGCAAATTCAGAGGCAGGGGGAGTCAAAGAGGCCGTGGAAATTGGCAAAGGCAATACAATGATGCACGTGAATGCTACTATTGTGGTAAGCCAGGACATGTGCAGTCAGAATGTTATAAGAAGCAGGCTGACATGCAAAATGGGAAAGTGCAGCAAAACAACTATGCATCCTCAAGCAGAAATAATGAGGATAATGAAAGGTTGTTTGTTATGCAGCATGTTGTGAATGCCATGTCTGAAAATGTTGATGCAGCACAAAAAGATAATGTATGGTATGTGGATTCAGGCGCTTCGAACCACATGACGAGTCATGGAGAGTGGTTCAAGGAGATGAAAAACCCGGAAAGACCAGGTTTTGTGGAAACAGGGGATGACACTGCTCATCCAATTGCCCACGTTGGAGATGTGCCATTGTCTATGCAGGATGGCAAAGTGAAGTACCTTGCAGATGTACTTCATGTACCGAACATAACAAAGAATCTGGTTTCAGTTGGCCAGATGATTGAGCAGGGTTTGCAGGTTCGGTTTAACCCTGATGGGTGTTATGTTGAAGATTTTAAAGACAAGTGCAGGTTGGTTGCAAAAGGCAACAGAGTGGGCAGAATGTTTACGTTGGATGTAGACATGCCTGAAATGAGTGCTGCAATGTTTGCAAATGGTTCAGGAGTTGTTGCAGACACAGACATATGGCATAAAAGAATAGGACATGTAAATGTGCAGAGATTGAAGTCTATGCAGACAAAAGGAATTGTGACAGGGCTGCCAAAATTTAAAGTGGAAGGTATGCATAAAATCTGTGAAGCATGCCAATTTGGGAAACAAACAAAGCATGTGTTTCCACGTAACAGATATGTGAGCAGAAATGCACTAGATGTTGTGCATTCAGATGTATGGGGTCCTACCAAGACCGTGTCTATGGGAGGCTGCAGGTACTATGTCACTTTCATTGATGACCACACAAGGAAAGTGTGGGTATATTTCATGAAAGAGAAGGGTGAGGTGTTCACTCACTTTCAGAATTTCAGAGTTTTGGTTGAAAAGCAAACAGGGAAATATGTCAAGTGCCTAAGGTCAGATGGAGGGGGAGAATACTTCTCCAATGAGTTCTCTGAATTCTTGAAGAAGAATGGTATTCGGAGACAGTATACATGCAGATACACTCCGCAGCAAAATGGAGTTGCTGAGCAGAAAAACAGGCACATTGCTGAGATTGCGCGAGCATTGATGGAAGAGAAGAATATGCCGCATAGCTATTGGGCTGAGGCTGTTTCTACAGCAGTATACATCATGAACAGGACTCCAACTGCAGCCATACATGATGTAACTCCAGAGGAGAGGTTTACTGGCAGAAAACCAGATTTGTCTCATCTGAAAGTTTTTGGATGCATTGCATATGTGCATGTGCCAGATGAGCTGAGAACTAAGCTGGATCCGAAAGCTGAAAAATGTGTGTTTATTGGATACTCCCTTGAGCAAAAGGGATACAGGTGTTATAACCCTACTACACGTGAGTTGAGGGTAAGCAGGGATGTTGTGTTTGATGAGATGAGCAGCTGGTATGCTGCTGAAAAAGAAGCTGTTGGGGCTGATGTGAGTGGAAGTGTGGTTGCACAGAATGCAGGTCAGCAATCACAGTCTTTGAGTGGACCAGGAGAGTCCTCATCTAGTGGGTCTGTTGATAGACCATGGAGTGGCAGGCTGCGTCATAATACCAGTCCTGCAAATGTGGTTAGTACATCACGTAAAGGAAAAGAGAAAGTGGTTGAGCCCCTTGGTATGCCTGACATTTCTGCAGGACATTCTCATGTTGATGGAGAGTCTAGTGGCTCGGATATGAGCCTTGATGAGGAGCTTGGGATCCCAGCTATGAGAACACCTGGTGTAAAGAAGGCTATGGAAGCCATGAATGAAAAGCTGCGAAGATCAGGGAGAGTGAAGAACCCTGTGCAGAGATTTACATATGATGGTTATGTGGCACATCACTATGCATATATGGCAAAGGTTGTGCAGGTTGTTGAGCCCACATGCATTGATGAGGCTGTTGGAAATGTGAATTGGGAGAAAGCTATGGATGAGGAGATGGATGCACTATATGGAAATGAAACTTGGGATTTAGTGCAATTGCCTGAAGGCAAGAAAGCCATTGGATGCAAGTGGGTGTACAAAGTTAAACATAACAGTGATGGAAGCATAAACAGGTACAAGGCTAGATTGGTAGCCAAAGGATATGCGCAGACATATGGGATTGATTATGAGGAAACTTTCAGCCCAGTTGCCAAGATGGCAACGGTGAGAGTTGTGATAGCAGTGGCTGCGTCAAAGAAATGGTCTTTACATCAGATGGATGTAAAGAATGCATTCTTGCATGGGGATTTGCAAGAAGAGGTGTATATGTTGCAGCCACCTGGTTATGAGGATGTGGGTCACCCCGAGCATGTTTGCAGGTTGAAGAAAGCCTTGTATGGCTTAAAGCAAGCACCAAGAGCATGGTCTGACAAGATTTCTGAATATCTTGTCACTATTGGCTTTCATGTAGCCAATGCAGATTTCTCATTGTATGTGAGACATGGTGATAGAGGAGTTGTGCTTGTTGTCATCTATGTAGATGACTTGATCATTACGGGGGACCATGATGCAGAGATCTTTGATGTAAAGATCTTGCTTAGACAGAAGTTCGAGATGAAGGATCTGGGGGAGCTCAGATATTTCTTGGGCATTGAGGTGATTAGGTCACCACATGGTATTGGATTACTGCAGAGACAGTATGGCTTGGACATGTTGTCCAAGTATGGTATGACAGGCTGTAAGCCTATTTCTGTGCCATTGGATCAGAATGGCAAGTTGAGTGCAGATTCAGGAGAGATCTTGGAGGATCCTACTATGTACAGGAGCATAGTAGGAAGTTTGATCTACATGACGATCACCAGACCAGATTTGAGCTATGCTGTTGGGTTGGTGAGTCAGTTTATGCAGGTTCCACGGAAACCGCATTTGGATGCAGTGAGACGCATACTGAGGTATGTGAGGTCTACTTTGCATTGTGGACTATTCTATGAGACTGGGACAGAGATATGTGTACATGGGTACACAGATGCTGATTGGGCTGGTAGTATCTCAGACAGAAGATCTACCAGTGGATTCATGTTTTCTTTGGGGAGTGCTGCTGTGACTTGGAGCAGCAAGAAGCAGCCTACGGTTGCTCTATCGAGTACAGAGGCCGAGTACAGAGGAGCTGCTATGGCAGCATGTGAGGTAGCTTGGTTGAGAAAGCTACTTGCAGATTTGGGTCTATCACTGGATAGACAAGTTGTCATTTTCTGTGACAACATTAGCAGTATACAGTTGGCCAGGAACCCAGTCTTTCATGCTCGTACGAAGCACATAGAGGTCCACTACCACTTCGTCAGAGAGAAGGTCTTGGCAGGAGACCTTGACCTTGTTTATGTCAGCACAGAGGATCAGGTAGCTGACATCTTCACCAAAGCATTGGGTACAGAGAAGCTCCGCAGATTCAGAGCTTCGCTTGGTGTACATGAGATGGAGTTGAGCTCGAGGGGGAGTGTTGAGATATCGAGCTCTAGTGAGGCGGTGGACACTGATGACCCGCCTGGGGGATAGGCCCCACACTTACACCACTGGCATGGTTGGTGAGATCTTGGGTGATATGCGGCCAGTGGGATGACAGGCTGTGTGACAGCCACTCTAGAGACTGGCATAGTTATAGCGCCAGCTCATTTAGTCGGGTTCACATTATAGAGAACCCGTGTATGTATTGGTTGAGTACCTTTCATATTGTGTGTACTCTTATCTTGTATATGGTGTGTTGAGTGTTGAGTAGAGAAGAAGAAGATTTTCAGCCTCTCACCTTGTGTGTTCTCTATTAGGGTTTTGTGAGTGTGTGTGTGTGCTTGCAAGAGCTCAAGCTCTCTTCCCCCCTGCATCTTTTCACTTTTGTTAGATCACCTCATACCACTGAGATAGGTGCGGCAATAACCAATAGAATTATTCCCATAGATGAGTTACCTTATACATGCGCAGCTTGTGAGTGCTACTTTTGTGATCATATGATGGACGGGCTTATGGAAGTGTAAAGAGTTCTTCTATCTTTACTGTATAAGTTTCGAGAATGAATAAAGTTTAAATCTTGTTCTTATCTTGAATCTTTCTCTCTTTGAGACTTTTCTTGGTGGTTAATCCTGATTTAAAGTTTTCTCTAAGTCTTATAATTCCTGCATCTTGCGAAATTATCCCAGTTTGCGAGATGAGGACATCTCGCGTTTTTTAAGTGGGGTAAAATGTAAGATTCCTCCCCCAACCCCCTTTTGATGTCTAGTATCTTCCCCTGTAATCAATCCCTCTTCAGAAATATAAAGACCTTGTTTCTAATTGTTTTAACCTAGAGAGAGAAAATTATTTTAGAGAGAGAATATTCAGATTTTGAATATTTTTGGATAGAAAAATATCTCATATAATTAAGATGAATTTCCCTGAAACAGAAATTCAAAAAGAATTTTCCAATGTGCAATTGGAATTAATTAGAAATAGGTATAAAGAACCTTAGTCTAAGGGTCTAGATTTTCATAAATCTTTGGATTATGGTCCGATTAAGGTTCCTATGGGCCAATAGCATCAATCCATGTGTAGGGAGGAGATAAATCCAAATTGTAAAAAGAAGATACCCAAAAATGAGTAAATGCTCACATAAGATGAAGAGTTGAAAATGTACAAGGTTTATTAGTAAAAAACTATGAGCAATATTAAAAATATGAGATATTTTGGGAATAATGATTTTATTATGACACATATGTAAGGAAGGGGAGTCCCTTAAATGTTCACATAAGATGAAGAGTTGAAAATGTACAAGGTTTATTAGTAAAAAACTATGAGCAATATTAAAATGATTCCATTATGACACATATGTAAGGAAGGGGAGTTCTTTAAAGGAGGTGCATATTTCACATAAGATGAAGAGTTGAAAATGTACAAGGTTTATTAATAAAAAACTATGAGCAATATTAAAATGATTCCATTATGACACATATGTAAGGAAGGGGAGTTCTTTAAAGGAGGTGCATATTTCACATAAGATGAAGAGTTGAAAATGTACAAGGTTTATTAGTAAAAAACTATGAGCAATATTAAAATGATCCATTATGACACATATGTAAGGAAGGGGAGTTCTTTAAAGGAGGTGCATATTTCACATGCTTGAATGAGTTTTAAACTCATAAAAATTGAGATATTTTATCTCTCCCCTCTCCTCATTCAAGTCTAGTTCCAAAAAGTTAGCTTAAGTGACCTAAAAATGGTCAAAATTTGACCAAACTAATTTGGAAAATTCTAGAATCAGTTTGTTTGGTTGGGAGCTCAATTTTTCCTATAAATAGAAGCTTCCCCCTTGTTGAAAAATATATAGTGTTTATGCATCGTTACTCTACTCCACCTAAGCCAAGAACTGTGAATTCATTTAATAATTCACTAGTTTTTGGAGCTTCCCTCTTTCTTCAATCCCCATTAGTGGCTCCATCAACATACTTATTCAATTGATTGGTTGGGGGCCTCTACCGTGAACAAAGAATCAAGCAATTTGTAAGGTAATTAGTGAATATTGATTTTTTCTATAATTTCTCAATGTTTCTCTCTTCTCAACCCCTCTCAAGCTTGAGAAGCTTAATTAGTATGGTTTTTTTAAATGCTATTGAAGTTAATTGGTGAATAGTAGTGAAGAGTTACATAATTTAATAAATGCTATTGAATTTAATTTCCATTTATGTTTAAATTCTAATGGTTTTTATGTAATTTCTCTCTCTCAATCAAGAAATGGTCATACTCATGACCCATTCTCAATCCAAATCAAGCTTTTCATAAAGCTTTTCCTTAACCCAAGATTAAGCTATGCTTGAGGCCAAATTAATGGCTTTTTCTATGCTTTTAGTTTATGTATATTGATGATTCAATCCATTATGGATAAATGATCCAATTAGAGATCATTTTAATTATTTTCTTAATGATAAGCTTTATCCCTTAGAAAAATTGAGATTTATCAGTCATAGCAGCGGAGCTATGGCAAAATTTTTATAAAAATTATGCATAAAATAATTTCATTCAAAGCATAAAAAGAGGACTTCCTACCATATTCTAGGAATTATCATCCTAGATTAATTGAAAGATATTCATTGTAATCATAGAGAAATTGATTTTTTATATTATGCATAATTGATTTTCATGCATAAAAGATAATTTTTTTATATTAAAAGTGTTACTTTTATCATTTTTAATTTTCATGCATAGAAGTATGCATAAAGGAAAATTTTTATATTAAAAGTGTTACTTTTATCATTTTTTATTTTCATGCATAGAAGTATGCATAAAGGAAAATTTTTTATATCAAAAGTGTTACTTTTATCATTTTTAATTTTCATGCATAGAAGTATGCATAAAAGATAATTTTTTTATATTAAAAGTGTTACTTTTATCATTTTTAATTTTCATGCATAGAAGTATGCATAAAGGAAAATTTTTTATATCAAAAGTGTTACTTTTATCATTTTAAATTTTCATGCATAGAAGTATGCATAAAAGATAATTTTTTTATATTAAAAGTGTTACTTTTATCATTTTTAATTTTCATGCATAGAAGTATGCATAAAGAAAAAAAATTTATATCAAAAGTGTTACTTTTATCATTTTTAATTTTCATGCATAGAAGTATGCATAAAAGATAATTTTTTTATATTAAAAGTATTACTTTTATCATTTTTAATTTTCATGCATAGAAGTATGCATAAAGGAAAATGTTTATATCAAAAGTGTTACTTTTATCATTTTTAATTTTCATGCATAGAAGTATGCATAAAGGATAATTTTTTTTATATCAAAAGTGTTACTTTTATCATATTGGATTTCATGCATAGAGGTATGCATAAAAGATGATTATTTTAATGTAAAAGTGTTACTTTTGTCATAAATGGATTTTATGCATAACTTAGATGCATAAGAGAAATTCTTTTATTCTAAAAGTGTAATTCCTACCAAATTGACTTTATGCATAAGAAGATGCATTAAAAAAATTGATTTTTAATTCAAAAGTGTCATTCTCATCTAAATTGAATTTATGCATAGGAAGATGCATAAAAGATTGAATTTTAATTCAAAAGTGTCATTTTCATTTAAAATGAATTTATGCATAGGAAGATGCATAAAAGATTGATTTTTCTTCGGAAGTATTAATCTCCTTAAATGGAATTTATGCATAAGTAAATGTGTAAAGAAATCTTATATCAAATATAAGAATTCTCTTGTATTCTATAAATAGATATGAGATGTGATAGGATGTGATAAGAGGTGATAAGAGGTGATAAGATAAATTAAGATGTGATAAGATGTGTATGGAATGAGGTAAGAAGTGTATGTGATAGGATAAGATGTATATGGGTTGTGATTAGGCGAGAATGGATGTGATGTAAAAGATTAGATGTGAAGGCATATGGGGTTACATGAATGGAATGTGGAAATGGATATATGTATGTGGATGAGTGGATGTGTAGATGGGAGTATGGATGTATGAATGTCAAAATGGATGTATGCATGAAGATGTATATGCATAGATGTGAATGTGGATGTAGATGTCGATGTATAGATGTGAATGGGAATGTGGATGTGAATGTGGATGTAGATGTGGATGTATAGATGTGAATGGGAATGTGGATGTGGATGTATGTATGTATGTGGATGTAGATGTGGATGTATAGATGTGAATGGGAATGTGGATGTGGATGTAGATGTGGATGTATAGATGTGAATGAGAATGTGGATGTGGATGTATGTATGGATGTGGATGTATGTATGTGGATGTGGATGTATGTATGTATGTGGATGTGGATGTATGAATGAGGACGTGATAATGGATGTATGCATGTAGATGTGGATATATGGATGTGAATATGAATGTGGATGTGGATGTGGATGTATGGATGTGGATATGGATGTGTATGTATGAATGTAGAAGAGATGTGGATGTATAAATGAGGATGTGAAAATGGAGGTATGCATGTAGATGTGGATGTATGGATGTGAATGTAAGTGTGGATGTGGATGTATAAATGAGGATGTGAATGTGGATGTGAATGTGGATGTGGATGTTGGATGTGGATATGGATGTGTATGTATGAATGTGGATATGGGATGTGGATGTATAAATGAGGATGTGAAAATGGATGTATGCATGTAAATGTGGATGTATGGATGTGAATGTGAATGTGTATGTGAATTAATGTGTCGTCGATATGAGGAAATGGATGAGAATGAGTACACATTAAATGGAATGTGGAATAAGTAATGTGGACTAAGGAGGGATAATGTGGAAAGACGAGAGTTTGATTTAGAAACTGTATTTTGTGAGTGTTTGTAAATGACTGTTTTATGTCATGAATGCTGGGGAAGCATTTTGACCGTCTTGTGGATTAAGGTCTTGAAGACCTAACTGTTAAAGTTGCAACTGCTGACGGAGAGTCAATGGAGGACGTCTCGCGTAGCAAGGTCAACTGAGGTCTTGACCAGCCTCGGTTCGATTTAAATGGTGAGCTTCCGGTACGGTGGATGAGGGACCAAGGAAGCGGCCTATGAGTGAAGCGCTAGGTCACCTGCGAAGGATCCTAGAGGGTGCTGACCATACGGTGCTCGGGCTCTGGGTCGCCGAAGATACCCACACGTGCGTCGAGGAAGATATTGGAACAAGGAGTAAGAGTTGTTTTTCTGAAACCGAGCATGGATTTGGTTGATTGACCTTGCTGGTCTTCAATGGATGAGTCCATGGCTCTTTTTATGGATCTGTTGGTTGATCTTGCTGATCTTCAACGAGAGTCCATCTTGATTTATATAAGTGATTATATTGCCGAGTATTATGGGCTAGGAACTATTGAAAAGGCCCCTGTGTGGACAGGTGGTGAGCGTTCTAGTTTGCCAATGATGCCATAGATACTCTGATGAAGGAATGATGGGAAATTATGAATCAACCGGATAAATTGGAAGATTGTGATCAGTGGTACTATGGTTTCATTAAAGGGTTGTTTTAAAGTTAGCTGATGCTAAGAAAAAGGCAATTTCATATTGGGTGTGTAAGTGGTGTGGCTAGTTTTATGTTTGCATGAACTTCCGGCTAGGGGGCCTTGGAACTCTTTCCTTGGTACCCGGGACAAAACCTAACCAAATTCCAAATTGGATCCCATCACTACAGTGGTTGGGCGGATGGCTAACCCATGGGATCGGATGGGGTTAGGCTGGACTGATGGATCCGTAAATCGAGATTTAATTTCTATTATTACGATAGATGAAGTAAATCCCGGATAGAAATTGTTCTATGGATAGGAATCAACGGCTGTGCCTCTTGATGGGGAAAAAAGCGTTGATCCCAATGATCCAAGTGCAAGTTTCTTCCTTGATTTGACCAAGTACCGTTAAAGGTGCAGTCAGATCAGTTGATCCGTAATGATCTTGACTACGTTAGAGTAAAGAGTTATCCTGGTGGAATCGCCCATGCTTTCCGGGTAAAGGAAGTTTTTCCGGTTTCGGTTTTGGACAAACCGACGGATTAGTCTCTTGTCCGGATATCCGTGGGCGAGGCCCCGAGTGTGAGATCCCTACCCACGCATGATGTGCTACTTCCGCTGCCAGTATCTTGAATCCGTTGCGCGGTGGGAACAGGGATCTCACATTGTGTGTTGTGTGGATTATGGATTAGTGCATTATGCTTTGTGTGAGAGTGGACATGGCTTCCCTCTATGATTAGGGTTTGTAATATACATTAGGGTTTGCTCCTGTGTGTGTGTCTCCTCCTCCTCTACCGTTCTTTCAACATGGTATCAGAGCCTTGTGCTGTTTATTAGGGTTTATGTGTGAGTGAGTGATAGATCTGAAAGCTTGGCCTACCGGGTAAGGTCCTCTAAACATCCTTGAGCGGATTGCAGGTGAAACAGGCAAAAGCAAAGCAAAATAGAGCAAATCAAAGCAAAGAAAAATTCTAGTTTTTGAAGCTTTCCATTAAAGCTTGGGAACATTGATGTATGGTGGAAATACGTGTGATTCTGGCAAAAGACATATGTATTTGACAAAGAGGGATGTATTAGCAACCCATGTGCAAGCCTTGAACAATTTTTGGAGCAATTTACATGCATTTGATTGTGTGAAATTATTGGTTTTTTGAGTTCTCACAAAACAGAGAAGAGGAAGCCCAAAATTGATGCATTTGGAGTGAGATTTTGGCAAAAATTGAACCATTGGTGGATTACACATATGCCTAGGTGTGTTGGGCACTCAAATACATCATCAAATAGCAAGTTAATCACTCCCAAAGCCCTCATTTGCAGGCGGCACAGCCAGACAGGAGAAAACAGAGCAGTTTTTGGTCATTTTGACTACGAGGAGATTGATTTCTCACTTGGTGCTTGATATCTTCCACAACTTCCTTAGCAATTGGATGCTTTACACCTTGGAGAAGAGGGCTATGTGATTTGTTTGGTCAATGATGCTTAATTGAGCTGGGAATGAGCTGATTAAAATAGGCTGTCCACTGGTTGCAGAGAAACAGAGCATTTTAATTGAGCAATTAATCTTTGGTGTTTTACAATTGGTCAAATTCCTCTTACATGGAGTTGATGGACACTATTGCTAAGCCAATGAATGCCTGGTTGCTCAATTTGGTGAAATATTGAAGAAATTAGAGCCAAATCATTACTGGTTTTTCTGGTTTTTCTGGTTTTTCCAAAAACAGAGAAAGGGGTTTTCAAAAATCGATATGTACACATGTCAGATGGTGTTGATACTCAACATTGAGGTTCATTAGGTGTCAATGCAAGTTGCCCATACTTTATTGCACCATTACATTGCGATTTGGAGCCTTGGAAGGCGTGTCAATTCAGGGTATCCTGCACTGAGTGAGTCAGTTCATCTTGGATAATTACAGGTTGATTTTCTACATCAAATTTGGAGTTTGTTGGCTACCTTGGAGTATCTGGAACATTCATTGGAGTGTGGTTGAGCTGAGGAAGGCTCATTTACAGATTTGAAGTGTGCGGAAGGTGTACGCATTGAGCAACATGTCGAACAATCCAGTTCAGACAATCCAGTTCAGATTGTTGGTGAAAAGCTGGATAGGAAGAACTTCCAGGCATGGAAGTACAGGATAAAGAGTTTCTTGAAAGGGAAAGGATTTTGGAATCTCATTACAGGTGCTGAGCCTAAGCCTGAGCTACCTCGGCAACCTACACAGCAGCAGCTTATTGCTCATAAGCAATGGTCAGAGAGAGCATTCAAAGTGCTCATAAGCAATGGTCAGAGAGAGCATTCAAAGTGCTGCATTATCTGTCTATATGCATTTCTGATGCTATGCTCATACACATTCACGATGCTGAGAATCCCAAAGATGCATGGGATACTTTGGTCAAGATGTTTGATACAGATACGAGTGCTCGCAAGTCTCAATTGCGACAGCAGATACACAATGTGAAAAGGAATAAAAGGAGCATACATGATTATGTGCAAGAAATCAAGAAGTTTGCAGATGCATTGGCCACAATAAATGCCCCCATGCCTGATGATGATTTGGTGGATATTACCTTGCGTGGTCTTGGCAAGGAATACAAATCTTTTGATACATCTATCTCAGTGAGGAGTACAGGTCTACCCGACTTCGATGAGTTGGTTTCACTCTTATTGGTTGAGGAAATCAAGCTCAGTGATTCATTTCTGGATGCATCTACTAGCCATGATGATGGCAGAAATCAGGCTTTCTACTCGCAGAGAGGCTTTAGAGGCAGGGGGAGATTCGCATCACGAGGACGTGGTGGTAATGGTCGTGGATGGCAGGATAGACCTCCACAACAGAATTTTCAGCCTTCATATGGTGCTCGAGGTGGACGTGGATATGCACCTCAGCGAGGCAGAGGTGCCCCCCGTGGAAGAGGACATTGGCAAGGCCAACAAAATTCTATGCAAGATGTTGAATGCCATTATTGTGGGAAATATGGTCATATGGCGAGAGATTGTTTCCGCAAACAGAATGATTTGAGAGGGGGAAGAGCACAACGTGGTGGTCATTATGGTGGAAACTATGCACAACATGGTGGCAACTATGCATCAAGTAGCAATGATGGAACTGCAAATCATTTGTTTGCCATGAAACATGTTGTGGGTTCTATGACAACAAATGCTGAGAATGATGATACATGGTATATGGACTCAGGAGCATCAAACCATATGACATGTCATGGTGAATGGTTTGAGCACATGAAGCCAATGGATGTCAAAGGCTATGTGGAAACAGGTGATGATACCCAGCATGTCATTACACATGTTGGAAGTGTACCATTGGTCATGCATAATGGTCAGACAAAGTCTATGTCAGATGTGCTGTATGTGCCTTCGATCACTAAAAGCTTGGCCTCAGTTGGTCAAATGGTAGAACAGGGATTACAGGTTAGATTCAATGAGCATGGATGCTTCGTTGAAGACTTCAAACATGGATGTAGAGTGATTGCTAAAGGCAAGAAAGAAGGAAGACTGTTTAAGCTGGATGCTGGAATTCCTGAGCTAAAATCAGCCATGTTCTCAAAGAGCAGGAATGTGGTACAGGATATTGATATGTGGCATAAGAGGATTGGACATGTCAATATACAGAGATTAAAGAACATGCAAACAAGAGGCATTGTCAATGGATTGCCTAGGTTCAAATATGATGGACATATGCATGTTTGTGAAGCCTGTCAGTTTGGGAAGCAGGCAAGGTTGAGATTTCCTAGAAAAGGAAATATGAGTAACAGGCCACTTGAGATCGTACATAGTGATGTTTGGGTTCCTGCACAAAACCCATCTATCAAAGGCAGTTTATACTATGTTACATTCATAGATGATTTTAGCAGGATGACATGGATATACTTTCTCAAAGAGAAGAGTGAAGTGTTGGAAAAGTTCATGGATTTCAAAGCTTTTGCAAAAAAGCAATATGGCTGTTGGATTAAATGTCTGAGGACAGATGGAGGTGGTGAATACACCTCAAAAGCTTTTGAGCATTTCTTGAGGAAGCATGGAATAAGGAGACAATTGACTTGCAGGTATACACCTCAGCAGAATGGTGTAGCTGAGAGAAAGAATAGAGTCATATGTGAAGTGGAAAGGGCAATGCTTAATGAAAAGAGCATGCCAGATTACTATTGGGCAGAAGCATGTGCTACTGCAGTTTATATATTGAACAAAACACCTACAGCAGCCATTCATGGAAGCACGCCAGAGATGCGGCTCACAGGTTACAGGCCAGACATTGGACATCTTAAAGTTTTTGGATGCATAGCTTATGTGCATGTGCCTGATGAAAGAAGAAGGAAGTTGGATCCTAAGGCAGAGAAATGTATATTTGTTGGATATGCACAGGATCGAAAGGCATACAAATGTTATAACCCTCAAACTAGACAAGTGGTCATCTCACGAGATGTGGTGTTTGATGAGCTTGCTAGTTGGTACAAAGCAAAAGATGAGGGAGTCATTGAGTCACTTGAGGCAGATGTGCCTGTGAACTTGCCACCACAAGCAAGTTCTAGTTCTACTACTATGTCTGGGCCAGCAGAGCAGAAGCTGAGAGTAGCAGTGTATGTCCATGGTCAGGACGTTTGAGGCATGAGAGTGTGAGCACTGGGAGTAGTGCTATGGATAAAGGCAAAAAGAAAGTCGAAGGAATTGGAATCACAGGATATGAGTCATCTAGTTCTGAGAGTTTGGATGAGGAGCTTGGCATACCTGTTTTACGCACACCTGGTGCTAGGCAGGACAGATATGTGCCACCACATGCTAGAGTTACAGGTGTACAGAGTGACCCGCAGGCATTGCGGAGATCCCAGAGAGTCAGATATCCCGTTGACAGATTGACATATAGAGATTTTGCTATGCACTATGCATACATGACATCTATGGTGAAGCATGTGGAACCTACATGCTATACAGAGGCTATTGGAGAGCATGTATGGGAAAAAGCAATGGATGTTGAGATGGACGCATTGGTCCATAATGATACATGGGACTTGGTTGCACTACCAAAGGACAAGAATGTTATTGGATGTAAATGGGTTTACAAAGTGAAGTGCAAATCTGATGGTTCTATTGAAAGACATAAAGCAAGATTGGTAGCAAAGGGTTATGCACAGACCCAAGGATTGGATTATGATGAGACGTTTAGTCCAGTGGCTAAGATGGGCACAGTGAGAGCAGTCATTACTATGGCTATAGCTAATGGCTGGGAAATGCATCAGATGGATGTTAAGAATGCATTTCTGAATGGAGATCTACAAGAGGAAGTGTACATGGCACAGCCAGAAGGGTATGTACACCCTAGATATCCCACTCACGTATGCAGGTTGAAAAAGGCATTGTATGGTCTGAAGCAAGCACCACGTGCTTGGAGTGATAAGATGAGCAGATATCTTATCTCACTTGGTTTTCAGATTTCTACAGCAGATTCTTCACTCTATGTGAAGAAGACACAGCATGGGATTGTTTTACTAGTCGTCTATGTGGATGACTTGATTATCACAGGTGATCATGGTGCAGATGTGATGCATGTCAAGAAAGCTTTGAGTGGGCAATTTGACATGAAAGATCTTGGTGAGTTGAGATACTTCCTTGGAATTGAAGTGGTGAAAGATCATGCAGGTACTTGGTTAGTACAGCGCCAATATGCATTGGATATGTTGGCAAAGTATGGCATGACAGGGTATAAGCCTATGAGTACACCATTGGAGCAAAATGTGAAGTTGCGGGCTGATTATGGCGAGGAATTGGATGATCCTTCTATGTACAGGAAGATGGTTGGTAGTCTCATATATATGACTATTACACGCCCGGATTTGAGTTATGCTGTGGGGCTAGTCAGCCAGTTTATGCAGAGCCCCAGGAAACCACATTTGGATGCAGTGAGACGCATCATGAGATATGTGAAGACCACAGCCCATTATGGTTTATTTTATGAGAGTGGTAAAAGCTTGGACATACATGGCTACACAGATGCTGATTGGGCAGGTAGCGCATATGATAGAAGGTCTACTAATGGATATGCTTTTACACTTGGAAGTGCCATGGTGAGTTGGAGTAGCAAGAAGCAACCTACAGTTGCTTTATCCAGCATAGAGGCTGAGTACAGGGGTGCAGCCATTGCTACTTGTGAGGCTATATGGGTAAAGAGTCTCTTGGCAGATTTATGTGAGCCTCTTGATGGGAAAGTTGTCATTCATTGTGACAACATGAGCAGTATACAGTTGGCAAAGAATCCAGTGTTTCATGCGAGGACCAAACACATAGAGGTCCATTATCACTTTGTCAGAGAGAAGGTGCTCGATGGTTCAGTTGATCTTCAGTATGTGAAGACTGATGAGCAGGTGGCTGATATCTTTACGAAGCCACTTAGCAGGGAGAAGTTTGATTACTTTCGGACTATGTTGGGAGTACATGGGATGAGCTTGAGGGGGAGTGTTGAGAGTCTTGATATCCCAAGCTCATCTACATCTTCATCGGCAGTACATCATGAGCTTGAGAGGGGCTGTTGAGATTCAAGCTCGATATGTCAGTGTGAGCCAGCTATGCTATGTGCTGGCAAATTAGGTAGGAACATGTGTGAGACATAAATGACCGCGTGTCCAGCTGGTCATAGTGTGTGGACATTAGCTAGGGTTAGTAGAGTGTGGACACAACTCATTGTGTGTTGTGTGGATTATGGATTAGTGCATTATGCTTTGTGTGAGAGTGGACATGGCTTCCCTCTATGATTAGGGTTTGTAATATACATTAGGGTTTGCTCCTGTGTGTGTGTCTCCTCCTCCTCTACCGTTCTTTCAACACCATTTACATTGGTATTTATACTCCACCCAAGAGTTCACACCTACTTACTAGTTGTCCATGGCCTTGGGCCCATAATGCTTTCTTACATTGATCAATGCATGTGCACCATGGTAAGATGTACAGTAAATGTGGAAAGTGGTTAGTTATTATCAACCTAATACCAATGAGATGCTTGCAATCATTGCTCCAATCAAGGCAATCACAATAATTAGATTGCATGCTAACATGATACCATTGACCTTTTGTTGAGATTCTTTGTATTTAGAATAGTAACATCATCTCATTCACAATTTCCAAACATGATGGATTGCCTTGATAATGTTGAAGAATTCGCTCCCCTTCGAGCAATCATTCCATATGTATATTTGATGATCCATGGATGTTATAACGTCCACAATCAATTGCCACAATATAAAATGCGAGAAAATGACTCTTATAAATGAAAAAGATTCATGCGAGTTTCAAATTACAAAGATATAAGTAGTAGTCAACCTATCTCTTGTTTTTGTTTAAATAACTCAAGCAAAGTTCCACCTATGCGAGTGCCAGGTTGTGAATATCCAATAAGTGCATGTAGAAGATCTATCATAGATCTATTAAGCCTTGCATCCAATAGGGTGTAGTTGATGTATTGCGACAATCTTTCCACAATTGGTGCTGTTGACATTTACATAATGAAAGAGCCGTCAAAATTTAGGCCACCTCCTCCATATACAATTGTGACACCACCCATTTGTTACATACTCCATGATATTGTTGTGTCTTGAATACCACTCTAGAAGCTGACTATACTTTATCTCAAAGTCTTCATCTGTGATGGTGTGCATGAGATTATACATAAATGTGTAAACTTCATCACATCTCTTTTGGAATCTAAATTTAAGGTACACAATCCAATTTAAGGTCTCTAGAAACGATTGAGCCATACAAAAGCATAAATTTGTATTGTCAAAGCAAACTCGGACTGATAAACTAATCTCGCACCGGTTTGAGTGTACTTTCCAAGTTTAAGTTTACCTTTACCCTCGCAACAACAGAAACCACAATGCTCTATCTAGGAAAGTAAACTTAGACCGGAAAAGTAAACTCGGCCAGTAAACATAGATCAGTCTGAGTTTACTTTATCAAGTACATCATGGAAAAATAGAAAACAAAACACCACAACCTAGAGGAATATTGCTTCATGCTTTTAAAATCATAGCTATGGAAGAAGATTCTCCACCCATGCCTTCTTTGTATGGAACCAACATAGTAAAACATGGCATGCTATTTGTTGACGATAGTCTCCATCTCATCAACAATCCAACAATGTGTATCTTCATGCACAACCTTAAGTATTGCATCAAGCTCTTGTTGTGAGACTTGTCAATCACAATAGTAGTGGGCTGAACATTATCCATACTTTGAAAAATAATGTGAAGTGTTAATGATAAGGTAGTTACTTCTTGATTGCTACCCGGGTTATTAGAGCACAACATGAACCATATTGGAATACCCATTCCAATATGGTTTGGTAGTAGAACTACAACATACAATGGTAAGCCAAAGACATTTGTTTTAAAGATGCTATCTATGGCCCAAGAATTATTACGCAAGAAGCGTGTTGCCATTTGGAATATCCATTCATCTTGTATAAAAAGAATAAATGGCTTATCCTTGTCTTCCATTGCATTAGGACAATATGGTTAACGATATAGCACCTACATGAGAGTGTCAAATGTTCTTTCTTGATCTTGCAAAATGGGAATTGGAATTTTTGCAAACTCCCTAATATCGTCTTAACTTTTCAATTTCAATCATGCTTACTTTATTTGAGAATCAATTCCTATTACAAATAATAACATACATAAATGAAGAATATACTTATAAATTTGAAAGAAAGAGAGAAGAAACCTCAATATAGTAATGTCAACACTAAGTGTTTGAAACCATCTCTTACAAATGTGGATGGAAAAGTGATGGAGAAAATGTAAAGAAAAGTGCATTCTATGGAGTGTTAAATTTTGATAGAAGATAATTGTCCAATTTTGCTTTCCTAGTCTGATAATGGTCAAAGTTTACTTTTGAAGCTAGTTTATTTTTTAAAATTATCTCTAGTACTCTCACACTTTTCGAAGTTAAGTTATTACTATAAGCTTGAAAAATGTCCCAAAGAATAATTATTGTATATACAATATATCACCCCATAAAAGACCATAAGCTTGAAAACTCGGGGGGTTCACCTAAAAATATATAAGTATATCACATGAGTTTCAATGAAGGGGCTTTTTTAATTCAAAATTTTAAGGTAAATTTACAGAAGGGGGTTTTTTTTATAGATTTAAGAAAAAAGGAGTCATTTTATTCATGAAAAATTCAAAGGTAAGGGGTTTTTTAAATACCCCTTGAATGCATATGATACATAGGGTTTGTTAGTAGTGCACCCCTGAGATTAAAAAATATCCCAAAGAATATTTATTGTACATACAATATATCATCCCCCACCATTAAAGACCATAACTTTTGCTAGTGCATCGTTTCGACAATTATGTTGGTTTGAGTTTGCTTGTGGTCCAAGTTTACTGTTGGTGTGAGTTTACTTTAGTTGCCGATGACTGCATTCCCGCTGTCCATTGCCCATCGACCGGTGTCCCTAGTCCGAGTTTACTTTAGTGATGACCGTGGAGATCCGATTACGCGTGATGCTAGATGTGACCACCCAACATCCTCAACCATTGATCTCAACACTACAACCCCGTGTGACTTAGTCCTGGGGTGTGACTCGGGTTGTTCTTGAACACCAACAGTAACACAAAAGCATCATTGGTGCAATGGGTACATACTTGGTATACGGTCTGCATTACCTCGATTGGCTTGCGATTGCTTTGTCTCATCAAGTTTAGGGGCTTTGCACTCACACAAATTTTGTAACCCACATGCTAGCCATCTGAGAATTATTAAAATTTTTAAGAAATAATCAACGAGTTAACATTAGAAAATTTTACCATTTCTCTTGAGTGAATTTTAAATCGTTTAACATGGTGGATCAAGCCTTTGTTGAGGTGTAGCATGATGATTGCTTGAGCTCTCTCATCTTTATTAACTTCTTCCTCATTAGGTGGGTCTGATACCTTCTTCTTGTTGACATAAGGCCACAAGCCTTTGAGCATAAGCATATATTTGACTTGCATTTGCCAAAAGTGAAAACCCTCTCTGCTAAATAATATACTTAGGCACTTGTGTGTAGATTTCTCACAGTCACTAACTTTCATGCACAAAAAACATGAGGAAAAATATGGACTCTCCATTTTGCCCCTTAAGGAGTGAATAAAAAAAGATTGGCCTGACCAATGAGAGAGCTAGGATTCTAGATCCATGTAACATGGATCTTTTTGTCATATCTTTGCCCAAATCTCTTAAGACAATAAAATAATAGAGCCCATATCTTTAAAAAATAGAGAAATGTCAGATTTCATGTTACATTCCATATCTTTTTAGTCAGATGTACCTTGTGGTCAACACATGGAAATTTGAAAATTGAATTTCCTTTTTTTCCTTTTTTTATGTTTAACTTTTTACTTTCCCTCCTTTTGCATTTCACTACCTTTTCATTTCCGCCCTCTTTTCAGTAGAATTTAATTTTGCCATATCTTCTACAACTGTAGTTCTTTCTTCACATTTTACAGGTATGTTGTTCTCCACCATAGCTCTCTCATAAAATTTCATCTCATTTGGACAAACCCTGTATGAGTTATGTACGTTTTCTCACATGAACTTTCTCTTCTTTGCGCCACAAATAGCTATCTTGATGTGAAGTAGCATCAAATTCTTATGAGTAATGATCATATGTTTAGGGTTTGTCTATGTTTTGTCTTGATTTAAGATAGGTTTGTTTATGTTTTGTCTTGATGTGTTGTTTATTTTCACAGGAGCAAGGTTGTGAGCAATAAGATTGTGCAAATCAAAGCAGTAAGTTGCTATTTATTTCGTGTTGTATAAATCTTTATTTGTTGCTTATAATCTTCTCTACACCACAGATAACTATCTTGATTTTAAGTGGCATAAAATACTTATGATGAGGAGTAATGATCATAGGTTTAGGGTTTGCTTATGTTTTGTCTTGATGTGTTTATGTTCATTTTCATAGGTTATAAGCAACAAGGTTGTGTGAATCAAAACAATAGGTTGCTATTTAATTCTTGTTGTTAAAATGTTTATTTGTTGCTTACAATGTTAACATGGATATTTATTAATCATGTAATCTAACTTTGTTAATTTGGTGCTTTGTTTTTTATTGTAGATGTCTTCAAGGAGGAGGAATATCACTAATATTCACACAGTGGAGGTGTTTAAAAGGAGAGATGATAAAGGTAATTGGATCCCTGATCAATACAATAAGTTAAATTGGATTTTAATGAGACCAAGTACTCATGGGAGTTTCAAGGTCAATCTTAAAGATGTAACAGACCTCAACAAGCAATGGAAAGGTAGAATCATAGAGTTCAAAAAAGACGCACCAATGGTACAATAATAGAGATTTTCATTTAGCGTGTTGACGTCTTGAGTTACCCATATCAACATAGAGAGTCATCAACGTCTCGACGATGAGTCACATATGTCCATCCATAAACCATTAGGTTGACTGTATAAATCACATAAAGTACGAAACTAGAGAAAGAAATGCCAACAAAGAAAAAATCCAAATTTCCTTAATCCGAACACTACAAGATAAACTCATTGAACTCTAAAGAAAGAGATTTCAACAAGTGAAAATGTTGACGAGATTACACTCATCAATACATGCAGGCTATAGATAAAGGAAGTTTATCTAGAGAATGCCCAAACAACAACTTAAAATGAATTCAAAAAATGAGATTGTCTTTGAATGTTGAGGTCAACATGCTAAGTGATGTAAGTAAAGCAACAATCTTGAGCCCAAATTATCCCATAAGATAGTATATGTGAGGGATCGCTAGCGTCCCATACCATCATGATACCACCCATACATATCTTACCAAATTGAAACTCCCTAGTATGTCGTCTAGGAAATATGAATAAAATCCTGTATGAAAGGAATAAGATGACCTTATCCTAGACTTTCACACACTAAAACCTATCTCTATATTCCAGAGACTACATTAAGGAATAACTCTTTCCGAGTACATCATTAGAAAAGAAATTGAATTATTGGCGCCTTTCTAATGATAACTTCCCAATAAACACAATAAAGTTGGGGTACATAAAATAAGTTACCTAGATACATAAACAACTAGGTATCTGAGTTGGAATATGTACAAGAGTACAAGATAGTCCAAAATTATGTACAAAAAATGAAGGTAAATGCCACATTCAAAGCACATGATATTATCCAAAAGATCAAAAGATCCTTATAAAACCATGGATAAAAGATAGAAGCTCCTCGAATCCATGAAACCCATAAAAATCAATGCATACCATCTAATGGTCATTAATCATGCCAAAAGAAGCATTAAAATCGATGGCCAACTCATCAATTCGGAGTATATGAATGTGGTGTCATTCAAGCAAAACTTCAAAGTAAGTAAGTGAAACACATGTGTGTAGCACTCATTAAAAAATCCCTAGACACAAGTGATCTAGGCAGAACCTGATGAGTCCAAATAAAAGTTGAAAAACATCCCATAAAATCCACCAAAACAAACATATCAACTAACCCATGATAGAATTTGAAGGTGAAACACACTTTGAACGTAAATTATAGCCATCATTTTAGAGAGTATGGAACATGTCCAAAAATAATGGCTAAACAATGGTAAAAAATCATGAAAACATCATTCAAAATTAATCCAAACAAAAATATCTACTAATACTAGGTATAATTTTATTAATAATATGCAAATAACCTGCATCTATGTAATGTGAGCACGAGAAATCGTACTTTAACATTAAATAATACTTGAAAATATTAAATTCTTGAGGAAAAAAATTATCATAATTTTTTTCTAATTTTTTCTAATTTTATAGGACCTTAAAATACGATAATTTTGAATTCCACCAAACCTATCTTGCGGCATTCCAAACCTATATTTTTCTAGAAAAATTTTAGCAATTAGATTTGCCAAAATACCATTGATATTTTAAAAATACCAATTTTTAGGATTTTTAAAAATAATTTCTAGAAAATTTCTAATTTTTCTTGAGAGTCCTATCGTTTACGAAATTTCCAATTTCGCCCGACAATTCTCAAATCCAATAAAAATTTATAATTTTATTGGATTTTAAAAATTTTTGGGTCAAAAAAAATATTTTTAAAGGAATTTGAATGGTCACGGGCGCTTGAATGGACACACCACATGCCAATCACAAACCCCACATTTTCTAGAAATTTAAAAGAAGCTTTGTCTATTTTTTCACTAATTTTTTAAGAATTTTTTAAAATTTTTAATTAACCTGAACGTACTTAGAATACGAACGGTCAAAAATATTTGGAATCCTAATGTTTTCCCGGAATAAGGAAAGCCAACAGTTTTAAGAAAATGAAAAGACGAAAAAAAAATTGAGAATGTGAAAGGTCAAAAGTTGTCAGAATCCGAAAGGTCAAAAGATTTTCTAGAATTCGGAAAGCCAATAGGTTTCCCGGGAATGCGAAAAGCCAAAGGTTTTAAGAGAGAAAATTTCAAAATTTTTAGAGAATTTTTTTTTCTCAAATCTCATATTTTCTCAAATATTTTCGAAGCTTTTCCAAGCTTTTTTGAAAGGATTTCAAAAGCTCTTTTTTAAATTAAAAAAACTATTTTTTATTAAAAAAAGTAAAATTTCTATTAAAGCTTTAATCCAAGATTTTTAAAAAAATTATTTCATGAAGGGGGGAGGGAGAGGCGATTTTCACCCCCGCAGGGTGCGTTGCAGCCTCCCCCCCATGTGCGCCTTTTGAAAACAAGAGAGAGGGAGTCCTCTCTCCTCTCCTTCTCCATTCAATTCTCTTTCCACTCCTTCTCCATTCAATTCTCTTTCCACTCCCTCCTTCTCTGTTAACAGAGAGGAGGATTAAAGATTAAATAATCTTTTGATTAAAGATTTTAATTAAACCAAGCTTAATCATAATTAAAAATTAAATATGATTAGTGTTTAATAAAATTGTGCCTTAAGATGCGTTCTCTTATGGCGGGCGGGAGGAAAATAGAAGAAAAATTCAGATTTGAGAGACAAAGAGGACCACGAAAACCCCGCAAAAATGCATGAAAATACATTTTTAACCATAAAAATGCTCTAAAAATTATCCATATTCAAACTAGAGACATCGCCATTATTATAAATCCTTCGTACAAGTCTCAAATCCTTGTTCATAAGAGTGATGCTCTTCGCATAAATAGCTACCCAACTGACCATCATGCATGAGGTCCACCAAATATGCCTCAGCTGCTTCTTGAAGAGCTAATAACGCTTGGGCTGACCATCGGTGCACATTGTCGACTTTAGACCTAAGTCTTACATAGAATTAAAGCTGCACCAACAAAAAAGAAAAAAGAAAAAAAAAAGAAAAGAGTGAATATGCACCAACACGTTTTTTTTGTTAGTGCATATTCACTCTTTTTTCGATTAATTAATAAATTTTTGAAAAAAAAGTTAAACTAAGGTTGAGAGCTTTGAAAAAAAAGTAAAACTAAGGTTGAGAACTTTGAAAAAAAATTAGAACCTTAATATAAAACATAATGGTAAGGATCCAAAAAAATTTACAATAAATATTTGTTTATCAAGATTTCAAAACAAAACAACTAGTTTTGTAAAGTAAATGTAGGACATATAAAGAATATACAAATGAAAAAGAAAAAATGAAATGTAAAAAAATATTACTTGCAAAGGCAATGAAATTTTTCAAATAATGATATGCTTTAAAAAATACATTACTTAATCAAACCAAAAATGTAAAGAGATAATCACCAAGGACACATGTTGGTGGTGCTTCAATTTTCGGTCCAAAAGAATGAAGATGTATTACGGCCGAAAGGTTTAGAAGGGAGGGAAAATTAAAAAGAGGGACCTTATACGTATTTGAGTAAGGGTTTTAATTTTTAGAACAGTTACTTTTTAACAAAAATTTGAAGTGACTGAATTTTTTTTATATAAATACAAATTTGATACAAGTAAACTATATATATTATATAGAAAAGAGACATGTACATGACTCTAACGATACATGAAATAGAAAGGCTAATTTACAAAAGGGACAGTGTACATTTGATACTATAGAAGTACCTTTCTATCAAAAACCTAAAGAAAACAACCATCTTCTTCATTGAGGCCCACATATTTACATACTTCAGAGATATGATTTTTGGTAGTCTTCTTGTTGTTGTTCTGGCACATCATCGGGTTGTTTCTAGTCCCCAACTCATTGTTGTTTTGATATTGTTCTCCCTCGGTGTTGTTGCTGCTTTCATCTTCATGTTCGGCTCGAGGTGCTGGATTCATCTGGTTGAAATATCTTATGACGGGTTCATCGTCGGAGAAGAAAATTTCTTCGATGTCGATACATTGGGTCAAGTGAGGGAGTTTTATTACTTTTCAAAAAACAGTAGCTGATCTTTGCTTGTTCATGTCGGATCCAGTTTTGGGAATGATCCATGAAGTAGCTGGGTAGTATTTACCGGTATGTACCATCTTCAAAAGTGTGCTTTGCAATGAGGCTCCCAGTTTATTGGCTATGTAGTTGTCCATATATACATAAGCACTCTCAAATTAGTTTACAGGAGATATGCAAACCTTATTTTTTAAGTCTACTTGGCCATACAAAGCATATAGCTGTCTACCTCTTGTTATCTCTTCAGTCGAGATGTTGTGCGAGAAAAATTTAAAGTGTGGCTTGTGCAAATCCTTCATACAGTAGCCAATCATTCCTTTTAGTGTGTGCATTCTAATCTGTCGAAGTCCTATACACATCACTAAACCACCTTGAGGTTTAAACATATCCCACCCCAAGTATCTCTTTGTGGTTTTACCCATGCTTATTAAAGATGGTGCCATTAAACTAGCCACCATTTGAAAGTGCAAGTGATTTAATGTGCCCCCCTTTCTCTAGAGCAAAAAGGCCGTTAAAGCATTCCATTCTAACAAAGTCTTCTAATGGTTCCCAGTAAGACAATTTAATATCACCATTCCCAATCCTATTGTCACAGATACTTCAAATAGCCTTGTTTTTTTGTCTTCTGGGAGTTTAGGTATCTTGTGAACCGACGGTTCGGATGTATTTTGTAGAACAATTATACATGCGTAATGGTTTTCTTGAGGAGATATATTTATAGCTTTGTTTGAGGAGATATTTTCGATCTTGCAGAGTTCACGAGAGTTTAAAATGGAAACAATTATCGTTTAAATTATTTTTCAAAAATCATGCAGCACAGTCAATGATTACCATCCCATGCCGTTCATCGATCAGATCTTCGACATGATCGTTGGTAAGGAGCTCTACAGCTTTATGGATTGTTTCTCAGGCTATCATCAAATTGCCATGGCAGAGGAGGAGAAAATAAAAACCACCTTTGCCTCCGGATTCAGTACCTTCGCCTACCATAGCATGCCTTTTGGCTTGTGGAGCACAGCTCATGCGACCTACCATAGACCGCGTCTTTGGCATCGCTTTGTCCAAAGAGCTCAAAGCCTTCATTGATGACTTTTGCCTTTCTATTACTGACGTGGAGTTCCACTTTGAGAAGCTCGATAAAGTCTTGCAGAGCAGAAGTGCCAAGATGTGAGCCTTGGCCTCAAAAGCTCCAAGTGTGAATTCGCCATCCCCTATGGGATCCTCCTCAGCCACATTAGCAAATATGGAATCCAGCAGCCAAGGTCACCCCTATTGTGGCCATCCCAATCCCCACCACCCCCCGTTAGTTACGAGCCTTTGCCGACTCGGTGGGACGAAGGTGGTGCTTAGAGAAGGTGGTGCTTGTGAAGTGCTGCAAGCTCCTATATTTGTTCGAAGCTCAGTGTGGATGGAAGATTCATTTGCTAGTTGGCCTAGGCCTTGCTACTACTGGGAAGATTGATCTTCATGCTATCCAGCTTAAGCTCGAAGGAAATTTTGTTGTAATTCCTTCGCCTTAAACCTCCTACTAATTCTGCTAAGCCTAGTACTAGGAGGCGCAGAGTTTAGGGTTTTTGTACTTGCTTCTATGTCATGATGTAACAGTTTCTATATCTGAAAAAACAAGAGGTGAAGGGGCTGTAGATAGGACAAAATATGGGGCAACAAAAAAAACGCTGAACCTAGAGTGATGATACCATTAAAGAGTGCACATAACAGAGCATTAGAGTGTGCTGAACTGAGAATGCAAGAGAGAGAGATATATATATGAAACTAATAGGCTAAATATAGTGTCGTGAAAGCAATCCCGAGCAAGAAACAAACTAGTCTCAAAAGTGAAGGATACAAACGATGAGAGTGTGTCAACATGTGAACCACACATGAATGAATGAAAAGGGGAGAGGCCAACCCACCTATTTATAGGTAAGATGGGACCGGTCGACTGGACCATTATAGCTAGCTGACTGGACCAGGCTCACCGAACTTGGGGGAAATCCAAAATAAAAGGAAAAAAATGAGAAAAAATACGGGTAGCCAACCCACAACCAAGGGCCATAAAAGGGATCAAATTTGGGCAAATACATGGGCTGAATATGGGGATGAATATGCTAACACTTACGTCCCCCTCGTCCTCCTTTTCTACTACTACTACTAGTGTCATCATAGCTTTTTTCCACTCTTCATCATTTTTTGTTTGGGCTTACGAATTCTCACGCCCTGACAGCATACTTCCCACATCTCACACGTATAAAAGACCTGGGAAAGACATCTTACAAAAGAAGTGATGTCACAAGGAGTCAAGCCGATTAAACCCTCAAAGGCCTTTGAATTGGCATGCACGATCAGACCCAATTACGCTTTCGAGCCAAGAAAACAGCCGGTTGAATTGCTTGAGTGCAATAGGCCAGTCTCTCTAGTCGCTCAAGCGAACATGCCAAAGTGAGTTCCGACAAGGGTTTCCGATCCGTCCTTATCTCGTGAGCCATTCCATAATCATTACTCTCATTCGAGCCCCCCCTAAGTCCCATGCACTTACAGTCTGGTCACATTGCTAACATAGAAGTACCCGTCTAGACAATAGAACCAGTCAGAGTCTACTATCGAGACAGATCTGAGCATTACAGGAGCCTACTGGCCACTTTCTCAAAGGTTTGATTCTTCACGATCCCTAAGTGAAATGAGTGAATTAAAACCCCCTAGTGCCGATCTAGGAGCGGGGCAACACTCGAACCAGACTACACCCATGAGAGACGCCCCGAGACCCTCTTGTCTAGCTTACTCCCGAGCAAGTTCCAATTTTAGGAGGTTGGTTAATTGTGTGTTCTCAGGAAAACCCCCGTCAAAAGAGCCAATCATGCAACCCATGCCACGCCCTCCAAGGTTCAGCCAGTAACCTGTTGAAAACACCAACCCACCAAGCTTCACTGCTTGGTGGGGAAATAGTACCTTTGAGGAAGGAAACACAATGCTATGGCCATCCTAGATAGTGAAGCTAGAGTCTACAACATCGCTTGGCAATGTTGCGAGAGATGGGGTAGGCTCCCTCTTGAAAAAACCAATGTAGAGGTTAAGTTTGCAGATGGCTACACCCAAAGACCCACAGAGAGCGTGGATTGATCTTCTATGAATCTTCTTTGCTGTGGGTTTCAAGTGGTGGGATCGGCCTTCTTTTATAGCTGCTATAGAAGGTGTCAATTGTTCAAGTGATGATCGGCACAATGGGCATTGGGCACTCAATAAAGATAAACCAGAGGAGACCGGGTTGGATGCATACACTGGAGAACAATTCTTGCTACCATGTAAAGTGAACAGAGGCTTGGGCTTCATCGACATCTTCTCTTTGGACTAAGTACTTCCAAGTTCCCTCTTGGATGGAATTGCATGAAAGCAAATGTATATTTTTCCACTCATGTTTATAATTTATGTTGGTTGTAAAGGATGGGCTTAAAATTCAAAATCAACCATGTTGTAGGAGAAGCTTATAGGAGCAATGTGTGGTGTGGTGTAGTACATTAGGAGCCAAGGCGGTGAGGGTTTGGTGTAGTAGGGAGAAGATGGCTTGGTAACACGATTACTCAAGCATGATTCCACCTTCTCTTGCTCATGTGGTTGATGATGGTTGTTTTCTGTTCTTGGATTGTGATGGTTCATGGTTATACACATGCATGGGAATTATGTGCTAGTATACATGTTTGTTCACCGGGACGGTGAACTCTTAACACTCAAGGCACCTGTAGAGGGGTCGGATGCCTATTGTAATGGAGTGATTGTGTGAAAGTAAGTTGTGTGTGTGAGTTTATCCCATATGCAAGGGATTGAAATGCCTACGAGCTTTTTGTGTAAAAGGGGACTCTTCCACTTCTTGAAGAAATGAAATAGTCCAGTTTGTGTGTCTACTCTTTGTTTGATTTAGTCGTTGCCATTCAGTTCAGCTACACCTTTCATACTTACATATTTTTAGGTGAAGCCCTCAAGACGAGACCGCTTCGGATGACCTTAGAGAACCCTATCTGCTATAGATCTCACGAGGAAGAATTCTTTTGGGATGTCTCCCCCTCCCACAACCCAAAGACAGAAAAGAAATGAAGAAACATGTGCAACTAATATTTTCAAAAGATTAGTTCGAACAAGCAATGGTTGTACTATACCAAAGTGTATATGGCCCTAGAAGAGTTCCATGAAAACTAGGGAGAGGAACTTAGCAAAGTCCAAGTACGTGTTAGAATCATAGAGATGTTAGACCTCCTTAACTCTATTGAGGACTCCACCAAAGAACCCCTAGTAAAGATGTGTAGGTCTGCTAGAAGAGCCACAAACTGTTCAAAAGCCGGAGAGGCCTCAGAAACATTAGAACGGTTAGAAGAAGAAGAATGAAAGGAAGAAGACCTGTGTAAGGTGCTAACCCACTTCAAGCTGGCCCTACTAGACTTTGACTCTTATGCCATTATCTTCTTATGTTTGAATTTAGTTGTAGCAGCTGGCCATAAGTTATGTCTGCCTTCTTATTCTTGACAAGCTGACAAAAGGCTATAAGGGGGTTCCCCTTTCCCAGCTGGAAGTCATCCATCCCGATTTTCCTCCTCTTAGCTCTACCCCTGCTTACTAGACTTAGGCTTCTCCATGGGTTCCTTCTCTTTCTCTCTTTTCTTTTTTGCCCTAGTCTCCTTTCCAGCTCCCTTTGACTTAGATCTTTGCAATCTAGTCCTCTTGTTTGCTAACATATCTATCTCATTTTCCTCCTCTTCTTCTTCAATAGTCTCGAGCATACGTGTAAAAGGAAGGGCAACTATAACATAGAAATCTTATCAATCATGAAGATTGAAAATACACATAAGCATGCCAGATAAAGGAAAGATGACAATTCTACACAGTACACCACACTAGGGGCCAAAAGATGGGCTGACCCCTCCCCCCCTCTCCTTTATGGTTAGATTACCAAAAAAGAGTCTGCTTCCAAATACAACTTCACGGGCGCCCAGGGATTCTCCACTGGCTAGCACTTATTTCTTCCAGTACAATATGAAAGAAAAACAAAAACATATGTTGAATTCGATGTTGTTCCCCAGCACAAGAGAGCATTCCCAACATCAAGCACATGCAGGACAACTATGGACAACCCATAGCACTCCCACATCAGCTCGAGATAACCCTGTATCTTCACCTTCCTCCTATATGGCTCACATAACAAGTCGACCAACCTTGAAGGGCTGTCTACAACATTCCACCAGCTCTCGATAGAAACACAAGAAAGGGACTCGCAGCAGTACACAAGCCTAAAGGTCTCTGATCAGTAGAGAATCTATCCAGATGAATCAACCAGCTCTTCTCCCCTATTTTATGACCCGACCAGCCACTTTTCAAGGTTGTAGAACAATCAGCCAGCAATAGGAAGCATCTAGAAGAAGTCAACCATCATCTCCTATACACCTGCTAGGTTTTAATCGCGGTAGATGGCTGTAAATAGCCTATAGAACCAGTCGACCAACTCCCATGCACACCAAGAAAGCACACGCATCCCCAAATTTGAGTTTCCCTCCAGTAATAGAGCCTTCCTATTGAAAATAGCTTAATCGTGTGCTTTATTGGTCCAGAAGGGTGTGCCTACAAGAAGTTGGTACAAATTAGGTCCGGTGCCTGCCGTCGGTGCCTGTCGGTATGGCTGCCACATGTATTAAATAAGTCATGTTCGGTGTGTACAACTTATAAGTTCTTCGGTCACTTATAAGTGTGTGGACACCTGCACCTATAATTATTAGCATGTAAAATCATAAAGCTATAAATTGGGCTTTTAGGGACACTTACCACCTCCAAAACACATGTAGACCACCTTTCAATCCCAAACATGTGTGCACATACATGTCCATAGGGTGCCCATGCGTCCTCGATCCCATGGACAACGTAATCAGAAATCTCAAGCATTGTCCAAGAAAACAAGGCAAGTCATCCAAAGGTAAATCAAAGTCATGCACACACATGAATACAACTAGACTGGATGAAACACCCAGCTGTTGAGTTGTATCAGATAAAATGTCCATGGCTTGTTGCTTCCGTTGTCCACTCCACCCACCTGTTGGGTGGAGTGGACAATGGAAGCAAGAAGAGAAGGAGGCAAGAAGTAAAGCGTGCTGCAAAAGATCTATTGCTAAAGTGATAAAGAGTACAAAAGATACACTTAATATGATGAACCCCTAACTGGGTGTCATACATGTACTAGGTGTCCCAATTGGAACTAGTACTAACTGTACCATAGGACCTAACTGATAATATCTAGGCCTACAAGGCACATACCAAGGAATGAGTGACACCTATGGATAGCCCATAGAGTGGCCTACAAACCCCCCTCGACGGTATGGACTGAAGTATCCTGGAAACGTCTCAAGATACCTGAAGAATAAAGGTTATGGTTGCACAAATTCATCCAATATGGATATAGCAACCTATGACTGAAAGAGTAGCAGATCACGTAACAAATGGTACCAAGTGTAAAGCTTGTCGAAAAGCCTCAAACTTTGGTTGCGGGAGAGCCTTCGTGAAGAGATCTGCCAAGTTGTCTTCAGCCATAGAGAGTACATCTTCCTCTTGAAAGGGGAAGCGGTACTCCTCTAGGTTTTGTATTTTGGTTGCTTTTTTAGGATTGGCATTATGAGGTTCAATCACAATCGGTGATCCTGTAAGACACTCAACCATGCTAAGCATGCTCTCCTGAGCTTGCTTTCTACATTCCACATATGTCGTGTGATCATGATTTTCAATTTGGGGTGGTTAGGTGGGTTCCAGTTTCTTGATTGTTCTATTAAGTGCACTGAGGAGTGACGAATCAAAACTTGTTTCATCCTCACTAAGTGACGTACTAGAACTTGTTTCATCTTCTGACTTTCTTTGGATAGTCAAGTTTTCATTATGTTTATCCATATGCAACGAGAACGAATTTTCTTTCGAGATTTTGTATTCTGTGTCGCACATATGGATGTTATGGTTTGTGTGGTATCCTTTGAGGTGGATGTTTCTGCATCATGTGTAGCTTTTGGCTCTTTTGGGTTTATGTCCTCCATAGGCTCTTTTTCCATGTCCTCTCTTCAACCTTGGTTTCGATAGTTTGTTGTCCCTTTTTTCTTGGGTTTAGAAGATTTTATTTTCTCTTTTGGTTTCTCTTTAAGGCATGTTCTTCTACCCATTTTGAAGTGTTATCTTTTGCGTTCTTTTTAACCATTTCTCGTCCCTTGGCTTGTAATCGTGTAAGCACATTCAAGGGTAACATGGACAATTTCCCATTTTGTACACTTAATATGTTGAGAGTTGTATTTTGTGAGACATGTTGCAATGAAGCAACTCGCCTTGGGCAATCTTGAAACATGTGGTTGATAACACAACGTTCACATAGGGGCTGCAGAGTGATTATGGGCATGGAAGTATTCCAAACTATGTTATCAGCCACATTGTGCGATCCACGATAATAGAAACACTAAAGTGTTTGATTAACTACTTCTTGAGCAGTTCCTACTCTTTCGATTATTTCTGCTTGTTGGTGCACGAAAGATGGAGGTTTTAAGTTATTTGTAGATGAATTGGGGCATTGGGTATTGTCATGACCAAAGGTTTTACAATATCTATAGTATAGAAAAACAGGGACCTTGTATGCACAATGGGGATTGGGATGGTTGTAGTGATTGCACTTAACACAAGGCATTTTGCTCATCACTTGGTGAGGCATTAAGGATGTTTGGTTTTGAAGGATCTCATCCTCTCTTATTAGAGATATTGATTAAAAGCTTCTAAGCAAGGCTACATAGAATTCAGGGAATGACAATTCCGAGATCGGTCTTTCTTTTGCCATTTCTTCAATTAGTGTAGATGAGGAACATCTTGTAGTATGATCATCTTCCATCATGTTGTCATCTAAACGTATTGCTTCTTTACAACATTAATCAAATGTTTCTAGATTGGATACAATGATCAAGTTGTGTAAGCTATTATTCTTTAAGCCCATCATGAAACATGTCTTCAATTGAGAATCATTTAGTTTCTTCCATGACTCACATAGTGAGTCCAAGAGTTTTATCCGAAGGATAAAATCTCTAATGGTTTCATTTGTTTTATGTTCAATTGAATATAGTTCGCTTTCTGCACTCTACCGATCACCTTGTCGTGAAAAGCCATGGATAAAGGCTAATTTCAAGGTTCTAAAGTTTGTCTTGATCGTCGGCATCAATGTGATGAACCATTGACTAGCCTTTCCCACTAAGCATATATTCAACGCATGTAACTTGATGGGGCAGTTGGGATTTCCAAAGTCCTCGAATCGTTGTTTAAACATTTTTATGAATTGAACAAGATCAAACATTCCACCATAATTGCCCATAATTTTAGAAATATATATGACCATATTTTTGTATGAGTCACTGAGGCCGTATGTGAGTGCTCTTGTGGGGGTAGGGAATCACTTAGTCCTTGGGCAACCCCCCTTCCTAGACCAGTCAATATGTTCAAGGTGTGGGCATCCAAGGGTTGGAAAGGATGGGTACCTATAGGATTTGTGGAAATGTTAGGTAAAGGACCAAAGCCCAGTGGGATTGAAGTGACAGGGAGTGCGAAACCCGATGACGCTCTTATTGTTGGCATGGCGAATGGTATTGGGAGTTGCAGCTGGGCCATAGGTCTCAATGGGCAAAGATGTCAGTCATTGGGTTCAATGAGAGTGTCGGCCCATGTAGTCCCTCATTTGTTCGTTTACAACCTCAAGAGGCCTGGTGTACCCTTCATTAGGTCAAACGAGTGTCCGTTTTCCCTAATTAGCTTAGGTGCTACCCACACGTGAATGACCTCTTAGGGATATAAAAGTGCATGCCCATAGCATCCCAGATGAAAGAGAAGGTCCTAAAACCTATTTTACATCACTGTCTCTCAAGATGAAAAAAAAATCTGAGAATTTTTTTCCTTTTTCGCAACCCGTTTTTTAGGGTGATCCAAAAGGAATTTGGAAAAACTTCGTATGAGAGAGTTGTAGTATTTTTGTAGTACTACAACTTTGTCTCTCTAAGCCATTCGTGATTTTGTTGTTTAGACCCTCAAAAAGTAGCCCGAATATGGTTTGCAGTCATTTTTACGCTATTTTGGGCGATTTTTAGTGCTTTGATCGATTTGTCTCGATTTTCAGGTTGAATTTTAAGGTTGCAGATTAGAGGCCAAAACGATGGATTTATTCTTCGAACGGAGATCAAATTTAAAGAGCTCGATGTCGGCTTTCCAATGAGCACTAGAGCGTGTTCATCGGATTCACGGTTTAGGAGATATACGCCTCCGAATAGAGGTGTTTTCCAGTCTTTTTCTTTCCCTCCCTTGCATGGTTGTTTCTCTTCTTCTTTCCCTCTCTTGTGTACAAGGTTGTATGTTTAGCTTAACACTGGCCTTGATCCAAAAGTCGTGTGGCCCTTCAAAAACATATCAAATGACATCATATGAGGATGGAGCCCTAGATCTTGTATGGATATACCATGACCATTGCATGGGCTAGGGTTCAAACAAGGAGAGATCAAATTAGACCAAAAGTTGAGAAAATCTATCTGTTTTAAGGATGTTTTGGTAGATTTGGGTCCTATTGTATATGAATGAGCTTGGATATGATTTATAACAAGGAGTTAGAGTGATCATACTCAACATACAACTGCTAGATAATCCAAACACTTTTGATACATGGGTTGTGTGTTATTTTTTGTGTACTAGTCTAGTCTATGAGAGTCTTGAAAATTTTGTGTGTGGGTTACGTGTTATTGGCCATGTGTTTGTCTAGTCTATAAGAGTGTTGGAAAAGTGGTCGGTAAATCCCAAATAATCGGATTGTGGATAATCCTCAAGAATATTGGCAAAATGGACTACACAGTTGCAATCCTCATAAAAAACCAAACCTTATATGTTTTTGGACCAATGCAATCTGACATCATTAAGGTTCTCAACTATTATGTGGAAGATAGACGAGCCCCTCGATGACAGTAGAAAAAGTGGCATGTAGTCAGCGGGCATTCTATAAAAGAAATCTCGGATATAGCCAACACTTGACATGATAGTGGTCATTTGTAAAGTCTACCTCCTTGTTTTGTGATAGGTTGTTAAAAGATTTTAAGCTCTGCAAATGGTGATCAACCAAAGTAGGCTCCCAACAGTTTCCCAAATGGGTTGTTTTCCTGGTTTAATGTCCTGTTTGGAGGGGTTTAGGGTTTCTAATGGACTATGATTAAGACACAGATTTGTATGCATGTTGAGGATACCTCTCTTAAACCTTTTAGTCCACTAGACCTTGCTTTGCACCATCCTTCCAAGAGGTATGGCCGATAGTGTGTCCGCGGTGGTCCGAAAGTGGCTTTTGGTGTGTGGGTTGCATGTTATTGGCCATGTACTGGTCGAGTCTACGAGAGTGCTAGAAAATTGGTTGGCTAAATCTCAAATTCTCCAAATATGGATAATCCTTAAGGAATTGGACAAAACAGAGTACACGGTTGCGATCCTCACAAAAAACTAGACATTTGGTGCTTTTGGACTGATGCAATCCGACGTTAAGGTGCTCGACCATTATTTGGAAGATAGTTGAGCCCCTCAATGACTATTGGAAAAAGTGTCCTATAGTCATGGCGTGTCATTCTTAGGCTAGCGGGCATTTTATGAAGGAAAGCTCGGATGCATCCAATGCTTGACCTGAGAGTAGTCCTTTGTATGGTCTACCTCCTTTTTTTGATGGCTTGTTAAAATATTTGGACACATTCTCAAATCCCAGCTTGACAATTAGCATGGGCTAACACTAAAAAGCTAGCAAAATTTACAAAATTTTCACAAAATCTCGCAGTAGAAAGCTTGCAAAAAAATCAAACCCTATGTATACACTCTTATGAGTGTGTGTAAGTGACCTTATCATGTCATTTCGCTTTTACTTCACTCATTCTCATCAATCTACTTTGAGTGTTATACTTATCTCTAGTGCTTTTCTGTATCTCTGCTTGGTTGCTGTATTTGTGTGTATGTTGCTACCTTGGTCTCCACTCCAACAATTAGTATCAAAGTAGGTTCTCTTTGCTTTCACCCCTTCATACTCTCCTCCTCAAGGTGTTGTTTTAATTATCTCAGTTTGATCTACTGTCTTAGGGGAGAGTGTATGTTGTTAACTACCTTAACAAAGTTTTTACATGTTTTGAAGCATTTCGGGCACGTTTGGGGCTCGTTCACATGGTGTAAGGTTTTTGTAAACATTTCAAGGAGTGTTAGTTCAAATTGTCTTTGATCAATTTTGGGCTTCATGCATTGTAGTAGCATATAGTGTGCAGATAGGGTTATGATTGTCATTAGCATCGCATCTTTGAGCTCATCGTCAACAACTTTGGATGCCTTATCTTTATAACATAGGATAGTATAGGTGCTTTAGGTGATGACATTAGTTCAGATGTAACTATGGCATCTACTTCTGCACCTCCCATAGTGGAATAAGCCTGGTGATGGTAGGGATGCACATGCCCATGCATTGGTGGCACTTTTCGTGAAAAGGAGAATTATTCCTCATATTCTCTCATATAAAATTACCAAGCATGCTTGGGATACACTTGGTATGCTTTACCAAGTGCATAAAAAGGTATGAGTGGCCTTCTTGCACAAGCAATTAGAGTCCAAGCATATGAATGAGGGAGATTTAATGGACGAGTTCCTCACAAAGATCAAAGATCTTAGAGGGAGCAACTTGCATGTATTGGTGAGCCCTATCTCGATAGTTCATTGTTGTCTATAATTATTATAGCTTTACCAAATTCATACCAAGGTTTTGCATCCACTTTTTGGCTCATGATGAAGTGTAGTCCCAATGCCCTTACGTTTGATGAATTGGTTATAATGCTCTTGTTGTTGTAGTAGTGCAGATCAATGTAGTAACACACACATAGATGCAATAAGCAAGGAGAGATAGAAGCATAACACTCGAGGTAGGTTGATGAGAATGAGTAAAGTCCAAGTGAAGTGACATGATACACACTCATAAGAGTATGTACATACACTCAGGGGAAAAAACTTCCTAAAGAGGGAAAAAGTGCTTCGACCCATGATTAACCTATGTCCACATATCACTACCATATAAATGCTACAAATCCTCCCTATAGTGATGATGTGAACATGTACAGGGATTATGTGGCTAATCAATCCCTAAATGGTAAATACTATAAATCCTCCCTATAGTGATGATGTGAACATGTACAGGGATTATGTGGCTAATCAATCCCTAAATGGTAAATAAGCCCAAAACTTTACAAAAAGCTTCTAACTTCTCTCGTGAGAGAGCCTTCATAAACATATCTGCCACATTGTCGTGTGTAGAGTCATAAGCCTGGATAATCTCTCCTACAATGAGCCTCTCCCCAACATAATAATAATGCACCTCAATGTGCTTTATACAAGTATTAAACACTAGTTTCCTTGCAATGGCTAATGCACTCGAGCTAGCAGCAGTGAAGATGGAGGTGGGGTCCAAACAACAAGATCTTCCAAAAGGTATCTGAGCCAAACACTCTACACAGCCCGTTATATAAAAGCTACCCTATACTCAGCTTCACATCTTGAAGTGGCCACCACTGTCAGGGTTGCTTCTTGCTGATCCATGATATACATGAATCACCAAGGTGAAAGCAAAAGCCATTAGTGGACACTCGCATGTCATATCTAGCCAATCAGAATCATTAAAAAAATCATACAGCTGAACATCACCCCCCTTAGTATAGAATAAGCCAAGAAACTGAGTGCTCTATAAGTATCTAAATACTCACTTTGTAGTTTACCCACTAATGCTTGCATCCATGTGACTGAGCATAAACATGATCAACTAGGAGACCCCGGACTGAAGATTTTGCCTCATATTATATAGATAAATTAGGTACCCAACCAATAGCCTCCTGATAAAGTGATACATCAAATGGTTTACGTGTATCATAGAGACTAAGCTTAGCACCTATCTCTACTAGTGTAGCAACAATAGACTTATAGTCTTCAAGACCAAACTGTGTACAAAGCAGCCTCTGTATGTACTTTAACTCCAACATCAATAGGCTTATAGTCTTCAAGACTAAGCTTAGTACCTATCTCTACTAGTGTAGCAACAATAGGCTTATAGTCTTCAAGACCAAACTGTGTACAAAGCAACCTCTGTATGTACTTTAACTCCAACATCACAATACCACAATGCATAAAATGTATGCCCAAATGATAATGCAATGAGCTCAAATCTATCATCTCAAATGACACATGTAATTCAACCTTGAAGGCTAAAATATTCTCCTCATTAGAGCCTATGAGCAGCATGTCATCAACATATAAAATGATGACCAAAAAACAATCTTTACTCCTCTTTACTTAGAGGGTACTCTCACTTGGACTGTTGCAAAACCCACTTGCAACCAAGTATGCGTTTATCTTCTCATACCATGCTCTATGAGTCTGTTTAAGACTATATAAATCTTTTCTTAACTTGCATACTTTAGATTCATGTCGCTTCTCAACAAAACCATGAGGTTGAGATACATAAACCTCCTCATGCATGCCACCATTTAAGAAGGCAATCTTGATATCAAACTGATATACATTCCAACCATGATGTGTTGCCAATGTAATAAAATACATGATCGTAGTAGTCATACAGGATGTGGGTACAAAGATCTCATCATAATGTATACCCTTCTCTTGAGCATAACCCTTTGCCCAACAAGCCTTGCCTTCTAGTGATCAATGCTACCATCAGCTTTACGTTTTAGCTTATAAACCGACTTTGTACAACGATGTTTTTACCATAAGGCAAATCTGCTAAATACCAAGTGTCATTTTTAAGGATTGAGTCATAATCATCCCACATGGCTTGTATTCAATGATCATTTTCATGTGCTTTCTCAAAGGAAACAAGCTCCTTTTAGCATTGCAAATACTAGCAATGAGAGCATGATCCACAAAAGAATAAGATATATGATGAGAACATGTATGTGTCTTCCTAGGTAAAAGAGTAGCTAATTTGATGTCCTACAATGTCTATACTAGCCATTTTGGCATACTCTTGGATGCATGTAGTATGGCTTCCCTTTCCTCATCCATAATTGCCATATCAACAATAGGTTAAAATTTGAGCTGATTTTTAGCCACTATGGGTTAATTTGCAGCATCTTTTTGAGCATTCATTTGCTCCACATATGGTTGCTCGGCATTATATAAATGTAGGAGTGTATCAAAGATGTCCATTCATTTGCTCCACATATGGTTGCTCGGCATTATATAAATGTAGGAGTGTATCAAAGATATCTTGTGAGCATACATTGTACTATTTTTAATATAAAATCATGGGTTGAATTAATTTCTCAACAAAGACAACATCTCTACTTATCAAAATCTTCTTTATGGCTAGATGGTAGAGTCTATACCCTTTGCTTTATGAGGTGTATCATCCCATTAAAACACATTTTATCACCTTTTCATCCAACTTATTGTGTTGTTGCTCAAGGAACAAGAGCATAAGCAAGACAACCAAAAACATGCAAATGAGGCACAGAGGGCTTCCTACCATTCCAAGCTTCATAAGTGGTAATTGTTTGCAAGGCCTTGGTGGGGTATCTATTTACCATATAACTACCTCTAACCAAAAAACATGAGGCAAATCCTGGCCTTTAACCATGAAATTTGCCATGTCCATGAGAGATCTATTCTTTGTCTCACCCACACCATATTGCTAAAGTGTATAAAGAATTATGCATTGATGTTTTATGCTTCTTTCACTCAACTATATAAAGGGTGCCAACTTTACATATGTAGACACATTTTGAGCCATAGAAACAAAGTGCCTAAATCATGTAAAACCTATGACTTTTCCTTCAAACGGATACATCTAGGTGTGCCTAGAGTAGTCAATAAAAGTTACAAACTAGAGATATCCCCCGTTCGATGGTTCCCTCATGGGGGTGGGGACCACACATGTATCACTATGTATAAGCTATAATTTCTAGATAGCCCTAACTGATCCATCTTTCAAGAATGATGCCCATTGCATCTTGCCCAAAATGCACCCCTCATAATATATGTTTGATGGGGGCCTTAAGCTTTGGCAACTCTTACACCATCTCTTATCTTTTTAAGGTGTAACAAACTACCAAAATTCAAGTGACCAAAGTGAGCATATTGTAGCTCTACCTCACTCGTAGTACATGTGGTAGTAACTAAATAATCATTATGTGCCCATCTCTCATAGCTATCCAACCCTATGAAGCACATGGCTTAGAGTACCAGATATACCACAGTGACATATTCATCACTCCGGTCATGAACTGTACACATATCATCAATAAATCAGACTAGTAGGCTTGCCCTAGCAATGGAAGAGACTGACACAAGTTCTTTTTTATGCTTGGCATAAACAAGGCTTCTGAGAGAGTGATTGTCCCACCATTTGTTGCAGTGGTGAGAACAACCTTATCAACTCCTTTTACTAAATATCAGGAGTTGTTTGCACATGTGACTCTTCCTCCTTGAGGAGCAAACTCAAGTGAGGAAAAATATCATGTTGAGAAGTAATGTGCTTGCTGCTAGCACCACTATAAAAGTACCATACATGCTAATTTGTCCTCAACTGACACGTGCTTCTAATAGTAGTTGCATTTGCCTTTGTTCTTAGGCTTATCACCCCCATTCTCAGCATCCTTTCCAGAAGATTGGAATATTTTGCCTTTGGCTTATAGTTGTTCTAAGAAAAGGATTTGCCTTTATCTTTTTGGCTGGCAAAGTAAAAAATGTTTGATCTCCCATGCACACTAGTTTGGTTTTGCCAATATTGCTCTTCTTGTAAGCAACCAACTCATCAAAAGTAAGGGCATTAGGGTTACCCTCATCATGAGCCAAAGTGCAGATGAAAAACCCTGGTATGAATCTGCTGCTGGAGCTATGAGAATAGTAGATATACCAAAGAACTCATGAATACGCCTTGTCAATACATGCCAGCTACTCCTTGAAATCTTTAATCCTTGTAAGGGACTCATCTATTAAATCTCTCTCATTTATATGCTCGGACTCTAAGTGCTTGTGCATAAGTAGGCCACTCGCACCTTTATGCACCTGGTAAAATGCAATAAGCATATCCCAAGCATGCTTCAACAGTTTTAAGTAAACGAATATGAGGAATAATACTCCTTTTCACTAAAAGTGCCACTAATGCATGTGTATGTGCATGTGCATCCCTGCCATCCCACCTAGCATGTTCTACCATGGAGGTGCAAAGGCAGATGCCACAATTTCATTAGAACTTGTATCACCATCCAAAGCGTATGTACTATGATATTATATTAGTAAGATAGGGCATGCTTCAATGCCAATTACAACATTCTAAAGTCATTTACAACCAATATATGATGCATCATATAGGACCACAATTATCCTCAATCAAAAGTGTCCTAATACATTATTGCTTGCCATTTTGTCTACAAGTAACTACTCTCTGACATAGAATGTAAATATCCCAACTACCTGTTGTGCAGCAGTTACTATCAATGCCCCACGAATGCAACCAAAATGATATATTTGTAGATCACTGACAATGAAAACTTGCAAAATGTATGAAAAATTATAGTGTAAACTGTGGAGAGTTAAAGAGTGAAATCCTCTCCTCATTAGGACCTGTGAGCACCATGCCATTAACATGTAAAATAATAATCAAAAAATAATATTTACTCCTCTTTATATAGAGGGTTAGGCTGTTGGGGAAAACAATTAAGTATGCATTTATCTTCTCATACCATACTATGGGAGCGTGATTAATGCCGTATAAATCTTTTCTTAACCTGGGTACTTTAGACTCTTGTCTCTTCTCAATAAAACGAGTGATACATAAACCTCCTCATGAAAATCACCATTCAAGAAGGTAGTCTTGATATTAAACTAATGTACATTCTAACCATGATATGTTGTCAATCTAATAATACACTTGATTATAGTCATACACACGAGGTATAGGTGCAAAGGTCTTATCATATAATCGATGTCCTTCTCCTAAGCATAACCCTTTGTAACAAGCCTTCCTTGTAGCGGTCCTAATTATGGTTATATGAGACATGGGTGTAAAGGTCTTATCAAAATCTATGCCCTTTTCCTAAGCATAACCCTTTGCAATAAGCCTTGTAGAGCAATCAATGCTACCATCAACTTTATGCTTCGTATTATAAACCCACTTTGTATGAAGGTCCTTTTACCATAAGGAAAATCTATTAAATACCAAGTGTCATCTTTGAGGATTGAGTCATACTCATCTAGCATGCCTACATCCAATGATCATTTTCATATGCGTCCTTAAAGGAAAAACATGTTTCTCTTCATTATTTCATATATTGGCAATGAACGCAAGATCCACAAAAGAATAAGATGCATAAAGAGAATCTGCACGTGTCCTTCTAGGAAAAGGAATAGCTAATTTGCTATCCTATGTTGTGGCTGCCCTTTCCTCATCCACAATTGCCTCATGATATGTGGGCTAAAATTCAAGCTGATTTTAGTTGGTATGGGCTGATTTGTAGCACCTTATTGAGTGTTCATTCGGCTCCGTATATGGTTGCCTGGTATTCTACAAAGATAGGAGAGTATCAAAGATATCTGTGAGCATACATTTTGCCTTTTTTTACATAAAAGCATGGGCTGACTTGAGTTCTCAACAAAGACAACATCTCCACTCATCAAAATCCATTGTGCCAATCATCATGTGCACAGTTTCCTGAGTCCTTTTTAGCACTCGATGTTGATGCATCATTTTTCATTTGAGATAATAGATTTAGGCTCATTGCATTATTACTTAGGCATACATTTTATAATGCATGATGATAGTATTGTGAAATTAGAGTCAAAGTACATATACAAAGATTGCTTACACGGTTTAGTCTTGAAGACTGTAAGCTTGTTGTTACACTAGTGGAGGCATGTGTGCTAGACTCAATCTCTAGGATGCAAGTGAAACTTCATTAGCAGAGGCTATTGAGTGCTTCATCTATCTATGTAATATGAGGCCATATATTTAATTTGGGTCTCCTAGTTGAGCGGGTTTATGCCTGGACCTGAAAGTAATCATTGGTAGAGGTCCTTTCTATACTTACAGGACACTCGCTCCCCATGTTAATTACATGCTTTCAATGATTGTGTTATGACTCATGAGTTTCCACTAATGGCTTTTTCTTTCATCTTACTAATCCATGTATATCATCGCTCAGCATAGTGGCCACTTTAAGCTGTGAAGCTAAGTACAGGGCATCTTTTACAATGATTGTGAAGAGTGTGTATTAGCTTAAATACCTTTTGGTAAGACCTTGGTGTTGGAAAATAATCTCCCACTTCCATCTTCGTCTCGATAGCCAGAGTGCATTAGTCATTAAACAAGTAGCCTATTGTTTCATGCTCATACGAAGCACATTGAGGTGCATTATCATTATGTGAGGTAGAGGCTCATTGTAGAAGAGATTAGCCTGGCTTATGTCTCTACACAATGTCTCTACACACGACAATATAGCATATATGTTCACAAAGGCTCTCACACGAGAGAAGTTCAAAGCTTTGGGCTTTTGCCATTTGGAGATTGATCAGCAACATGATCCATGTACAAGTTTATATCATCACTATAGGGGAGATTTGTAGATGTTAGTGATATGTGGACATAGACTAATAATGAGACGATCCACTTTTTCCCTCCTTAGGAGGAGGAGGTTTTCTTCCCCGAGCATAGGTACACACTCTTATGAGTGTAAGTGACCTTATCATGTCAATTCAGTTTTACTTTACTCATTCTCATCAATCTACTTTGAGTATTGTGCTTCTCTCTATCTCTGCTTTCTTTTTACATCTGTGTGTATGTTGGTACATTTCTCTCCACTCCAACAAGTTAATATAGCATTCCTACTTTGAATTTTTGTTGATCTTAGAACACTATTAGCATGTATATATGATGAATATAAATATCAAAGTGGGTGAGCTACCAAATGCATTTCTTGATGAAAAAAGAAAATTGAAACTAGCAAAATTTCACTCTTTTATCTAGCTTGCTCAAATTTTCCAGAATGATTATTTAATCATTCTTATATATCTATTCCTCTTACATTCATGTGTTGATTTGTAGTGTGCCTTTTCTTTTCCCCTTTGATAATCTTCCACTAACAAACATCAATTTCATTCTAGTTTTTTATATTCCACAATTGCCTTAAATTTGGTTCTAAGAATATTTTAAAAGCACTAGTCGTTTCAACAAATAATAAATATGGTGAAAAGAATATATGAATGCACTAGGCAATTGCTACTATACAAGAGTAAGCAGCCACTAAACTCTTAAAAATTGAGAGTGAACTCATCAATACAATAAGCTCATATAAACAAGTTATCTTTCTGGGACAACTCAATATAGAAATCAACATCGGCAAGTGAAACATGCAAAATAGCTTTGAAATTGGAAAAGATATAGCCTTTACTATGCACTTTAATAGGCAAAAAAAAACACTTGCAATGTATTGATTGTATCCAAAGTTTGAAACAAGCTTTCAAATCTTGTTTCAATCAAATGAGCTCATATAAAGGACTTAGCTCACTCGAAAGTAAAATATCCAAAATAGCTTCTGAACCGAAGAAGATAGCCCTTCACTAGTATGCACTTTCATTGGCTAACATTGCCCAAAAAATCTTACTTATAATGGATGGCTTAAAAATCTTCTATACATAAAGAAAATGATTTTGGATCCAAGAGTATGATAACTCTTCTGTTTCTCCCAAGCTAAATTGTAAATTCCAAGTCAATGTTAAAGTGACCATCCAAGCTCAGACACCACTAGAGCTTGTTTTGATACCATGTCAAAGATACCTATATAAGGGAAACTTTAAGTGCAAGAGACTGTAGACAAGAAAATATTAAAACCTTGAAAACAAGGTGAAAGGAAGGTAAGGTGGAAACAAAAGCTGTGTCCTTGAAACTGCTTTTTTTGGTGATTTAAGGTACTTAGACTACAAATCCACACTGGTAATGTGCTTTTAAGATCTCTTATACCTTCAAAGCTCTAGAAACACTCTAATAACTCTTAAAGTAAGGTAAGGTGGACCACTTCCAAGGCGCTTTTTAAAATGCAAAAAAGCTATGTAAGTGGCCCACCTTACCCTGCTTTCACCCAACAACACTCACTACTATGTACTTGCTATTACTCCACTTACTTAGCTAACAGAGCTCAAGCTCATATGTAAAACCTAGTCTATCTATCTATTGTTACTCCTACTATCTAGGCGCTAATAATTTCAATTGTGAGTACACATGTAG
>NC_141069.1:19027279-19029779 GCF_041138505.1 Cibotium barometz
CATGCACACACACACTCTCTCTCTCACATCATAGAAACTCTCTCTCTCTCTCTCTCTCTCTCTCTCTCTCTCTCATGCACACACACACTCTCTCTCTCACATCATAGAAACTCTCTCTCTCTCTCTCTCTCTCTCTCTCTCTCACACACACACATACACACACACACACACACACACACACTTAAATACATTTACACACATATATATAATTTTAATTAATTAATGGTAGGGATGAGTGGTGAGGTGTGCTCACTCTCAAATAAATACATCTTACATGCAATCTCTCTCTCTCTCTCTCTCTCTCTCTCTCTCTCTCTCTCTCTCACACACACACACACACACACACATGCAATCTCTCTCTCTCTCTCTCTCCCTCTCTCTCTCTCTCTCTCTCTCTCTCTCTCACACACACACACACATGCACATGCACACTATTTATATATATATGCTTACATACTTATAGATACACATACATACATAATATATATAAGTGTGTGTATCTATAGGTATGTAAGCATGTATACAAAGATTTCATTGAAAGATGAGAGATGAGATCTTCTTAGATTCAAATTCAAAATTGCTTGTGAGATTTGGCTCCTCCTCACGCTTTGCAGGAGAAGTGGTTATTTTGAAATAGCCCCACCTCCTTTGCCCACGTGGAGGGAGGTGGGATTGTGGTTAATCCTGTATAGATGACCCACTAATAAATTACAACTACAAGAAAAAATTATTAACTCAACTTAATAAAAAAATAAAAATAAAAAAATAAAAAAGAGGACAACCAAAATAAATCCATAGATATTTTTTATTTTTAATGATAAAAATTCCTATGGATTCACATTTGGTTGAAACATATTAGAAATGTCATTTATTGATCTTTCATCTGATTACAATACCAATTTTTCTTTTTTGGCATAAAGGAATATATTCTAGCTTGTGGATGTTCTCCTCATTGTCACTATCATCACCTTCAACATCAATAGGAATGTCTTTCTCTTTTTCTATTCCTTTACCTTGTCTATGTGTTTGCTCTTCCTCCATTATTTCAATTGTTTGCTTATTTGTCTTATATAAATTCTCTACTATTTCACCTTCATTAAAGGCATACCTCAAATCGTCAACTTCATTCTCATTTCTTTTCTATCTATTCATGAACCACTCTAATCTTGAATGTGAAGCATCGAAATTCTATTTATTAAAATAAAATGTCAAAGATATCTTTCATTGTTGTGTTTGATGGATATACCATTGTCCTCCATAAAGCATCAACTTTTTAAAGCTCCATTCCTCTTCCTTGATATGGAATTATCCAATTAGAACATGGGTAGTACTTTCCTGTCTTGATCATTTTATGAATGGTGGTGCAAAAATTATTCCCTAAAGGATGCTTTAAATAAAACTTCCAAAACATCATTACTCCATCAAAAATGTTTATTGGAGTAAGACAAACTTTGTTCTTCAAATCATCTGCACCATATTACATGTAAATTTCTATTTCCATAAAAATATCTTCAACACTAATATTATGTGACACATTTTTATAATGAGACTCATCAAGATCTTTCATACAATAGCCTATCATACCATGAAATGTGTGCATGTTCTTATGCCTTAATGCTTTACACATTACAATGCCACCAATGGAATTATTCTTATCCCATCCACGATACTTTTTGATGAGTCTATTAACTACAATTATTGACTTTGCATGAATTCTAATGACCATTTAATAGTGTAAATGGAAAATTGTGCCTCCTCTTTGCAATGAGCAACTACCACCAAGACATTCTTAAGTGATAAAATCATGGAGATTAATTAGTAATGCTTCATCAATGTCACTACCACCTAATCATATTGTCACACTTAGCTCAAGCACTTTCAAGTTGACCTTGGATTGATCTAACATTGCATCTCCATTACAGACCTTCTTAGGTCTACCACGATTTTTCTTAGGTTCTATGCTTGAAACACCATGGCTTTCATTAGTTGAATTTATAAATTTTCGAGTCATTGTTTCTCTTGCTCTTTTTTTCCTTTTTGACATTTCACTATATAAGAAAAGAAACGAATAAGTTAATAATTCAAAATACAGTCAAATTATTGATAATACGATTGTGGAAAGAAACATTAACAATTGATTGACCAAGTTTAAGAACATTATATTTATTTGTAAAATAAACCACGGTCTACAAAAATAGATTTCCAAAAGACATAGTTTTTATTCATAAAATAATAGCAGATTACCAAATTTAGGAAATTGGCCTAATGCTAAATGTCTTTGGCAAACTATATCCGACCAAACTGAACAGAAAGCCAATAGGCACACACTTCCCATGGCACATGGGCATCCCTCAACATGCTTGTAAGGATGAGGAGCCATACCAAAGATGGTTGCTTTCCTCAAAAAACACGAGGATGCTGCTGCGAAGGAACCACGAGGCTTCTCACCATCTAGCACTATGGGTGTAAACATAAAGAGAAACTAGAAAGATGTAACACC